>NW_027362768.1:198659193-198866423 GCF_046119375.1 Phyllobates terribilis | reverse complement strand
ACACCTACACTCCATAGCGCACATGTATTATATACACCACACTCCATAGCGCACATGTATTATATAAACACCACCACTCCATAGCGCACATGTATTATATACACTACACTCATAGCACACATGTATTATACACTACACTCCATAGCACACATGTATTATATACACCACACTCCATAGCGCACATGTATTATATACACCTACACTCCATAGCACACATGTATTATATACACCTACACTCCATAGCACACATGTATTATATACACTACACTCCATAGCACACATGTATTATATACACTACACTCCATAGCGCACATGTATTATATACACACACTCCATAGCACACATGTATTATATACACCACACTCCATAGGCACACATGTATTATATACACCACACTCCATAGCACACATGTAATTATATACACTACACTCCATAGCACACATGTATATATACACACACTCCATAGCGCACATGTATTATATACACCACACTCCATAGCACACATGTATTATATACACTACACTCCATAGCGCACATGTATTATATACACCACACTCCATAGCACACATGTATTATATACACTACACTCCATAGCGCACATGTATTATATACACCACACTCCATAGCACACATGTATTATATACACCCACACTCCATAGCGCACATGTATTATATACACTACACTCCATAGCACACATGTATTATATACACTACACTCCATAGCGCACATGTATTATATACACCACACTCCATAGCACACATGTATTATATACACCACACTCCATAGCACACATGTATATATATACACACACTCCATAGCACACATGTATTATATACACCACACTCCATAGCGCACATGTATTATATAACACTACACTCCATAGCGCACATGTATTATATACACTACACTCCATAGCACACATGTATTATATACACTACACTCCATAGCACACATGTATTATATACACCACACTCCATAGCACACATGTATTATATACACCACACTCCATAGCGCACATGTATTATATACACTACACTCCATAGCGCACATGTATTATATACACTACACTCATAGCGCACATGTATTATATACACTACACTCCATAGCGCACATGTATTATATACACTACACTCCATAGCGCACATGTATTATATACACACACTCCATAGCGCACATGTATATATACACTACACTCCATAGCGCACATGTATTATATACACTACACTCCATAGCGCACATGTATTATATACACCACACTCCATAGCGCACATGTATTATATACACTACACTCCATAGCGCACATGTATTATATACACACACTCCATAGCACACATGTATTATATACACCACACTCCATAGCACACATGTATTATATACACCACACTCCATAGCGCACATGTATTATATACACCACACTCCATAGCGCACATGTATTATATACACCACACTCCATAGGCACATGTATTATATACACTACACTCCATAGCGCACATGTATTATATACACCACACTCCATAGCACACATGTATTATATACACCACACTCCATAGCACACATGTATTATATACACTACACTCATAGCGCACATGTATTATATACACCACACTCCATAGCGCACATGTATTATATACACCACACTCCATAGCGCACATGTATTATATACACTACACTCCATAGCACACATGTATTATATACACCACACTCCATAGCACACATGTATTATATACACCACACTCCATAGCGCACATGTATTATATACACTACACTCCATAGCGCACATGTATTATATACACCACACTCCATAGCGCACATGTATTATATACACACACTCCATAGCGCACATGTATTATATACACTACACTCCATAGCGCACATGTATTATATACACTACACTCCATAGCGCACATGTATTATATACACTACACTCCATAGCGCACATGTATTATATACACCACACTCCATAGCACACATGTATTATATACACCACACTCCATAGCGCACATGTATTATATACACTACACTCCATAGCACACATGTATTATATACACCACACTCCATAGTGCACATGTATTATATACACTACACTCCATAGCGCACATGTATTATATACACACACTCCATAGCACACATGTATTATATACACCACACTCCATAGCGCACATGTATTATATACACCACACTCCATAGCACACATGTATTATATACACCACACTCCATAGCACACATGTATTATATACACTACACTCCATAGCGCACATGTATTATATACACCACACTCCATAGCGCACATGTATTATATACACTACACTCCATAGCGCACATGTATTATATACACCACACTCCATAGCACACATGTATTATATACACCACACTCCATAGCGCACATGTATTATATACACTACACTCCATAGCACACATGTATTATATACACCACACTCCATAGTGCACATGTATTATATACACTACACTCCATAGCGCACATGTATTATATACACCACACTCCATAGCACACATGTATTATATACACACACTCCATAGCGCACATGTATTATATACACCACACTCCATAGCACACATGTATTATATACACCACACTCCATAGCACACATGTATATATACACTACACTCCATAGCGCACATGTATTATATACACCACACTCCATAGCGCACATGTATTATATACACTACACTCCATAGCACACATGTATTATATACACCACACTCCATAGCACACATGTATTATATACACCACACTCCATAGCGCACATGTATTATATACACTACACTCCATAGCGCACATGTATTATATACACTACACTCCATAGCGCACATGTATTATATACACTACACTCCATAGCGCACATGTATTATATACACTACACTCCATAGCGCACATGTATTATATACACCACACTCCATAGCGCACATGTATTATATACACTACACTCCATAGCGCACATGTATTATATACACTACACTCCATAGCACACATGTATTATATACACCACACTCCATAGCACACATGTATTATATACACCACACTCCATAGCGCACATGTATTATATACACCACACTCCATAGCGCACATGTATTATATACACCACACTCCATAGTGCACATGTATTATATACACTACACTCCATAGCGCACATGTATTATATACACCACACTCCATAGCACACATGTATTATATACACCACACTCCATAGCACACATGTATTATATACACTACACTCCATAGCGCACATGTATTATATACACCACACTCCATAGCGCACATGTATTATATACACCACACTCCATAGCGCACATGTATTATATACACTACACTCCATAGCACACATGTATTATATACACCACACTCCATAGCACACATGTATTATATACACCACACTCCATAGCGCACATGTATTATATACACTACACTCCATAGCGCACATGTATTATATACACCACACTCCATAGCGCACATGTATTATATACACCACACTCCATAGCGCACATGTATTATATACACTACACTCCATAGCGCACATGTATTATATACACTACACTCCATAGCGCACATGTATTATATACACTACACTCCATAGCGCACATGTATTATATACACCACACTCCATAGCACACATGTATTATATACACCACACTCCATAGCGCACATGTATTATATACACTACACTCCATAGCACACATGTATTATATACACCACACTCCATAGTGCACATGTATTATATACACTACACTCCATAGCGCACATGTATTATATACACCACACTCCATAGCACACATGTATTATATACACCACACTCCATAGCGCACATGTATTATATACACCACACTCCATAGCACACATGTATTATATACACCACACTCCATAGCACACATGTATTATATACACTACACTCCATAGCGCACATGTATTATATACACCACACTCCATAGCGCACATGTATTATATACACTACACTCCATAGCGCACATGTATTATATACACCACACTCCATAGCACACATGTATTATATACACCACACTCCATAGCGCACATGTATTATATACACTACACTCCATAGCACACATGTATTATATACACCACACTCCATAGTGCACATGTATTATATACACTACACTCCATAGCGCACATGTATTATATACACCACACTCCATAGCACACATGTATTATATACACCACACTCCATAGCGCACATGTATTATATACACCACACTCCATAGCACACATGTATTATATACACCACACTCCATAGCACACATGTATTATATACACTACACTCCATAGCGCACATGTATTATATACACCACACTCCATAGCGCACATGTATTATATACACTACACTCCATAGCACACATGTATTATATACACCACACTCCATAGCACACATGTATTATATACACCACACTCCATAGCGCACATGTATTATATACACTACACTCCATAGCACACATGTATTATATACACCACACTCCATAGCACACATGTATTATATACACTACACTCCATAGCCCACATGTATTATATACACCACACTCCATAGTGCACATGTATTATATACACCACACTCCATAGCACACATGTATTATATACACCACACTCCATAGCGCACATGTATTTATATACACTACACTCCATAGCGCACATGTATTATATACACCACACTCCATAGCACACATGTATTATATACACCACACTCCATAGCGCACATGTATTATATACACTACACTCCATAGCGCACATGTATTATATACACTACACTCCATAGCGCACATGTATTATATACACCACACTCCATAGCACACATGTATTATATACACCACACTCCATAGCACACATGTATTATATACACCACACTTCATAGCGCACATGTATTATATACACTACACTCCATAGCGCACATGTATTATATACACCACACTCCATAGCGCACATGTATTATATACACCACACTCCATAGCACACATGTATTATATACACTACACTCCATAGCGCACATGTATTATATACACTACACTCCATAGCGCACATGTATTATATACACCACACTCCATAGCCCACATGAATTATATACACCACACTCCATAGCGCACATGTATTATATACACCACTCCATAGCGCACATGTATTATATACACCACACTCCATAGCGCACATGTATTATATACACTACACTCCATAGCGCACATGTATTATATACACCACACTCCATAGCGCACATGTATTATATACACCACACTCCATAGCGCACATGTATTATATACACACACTCCATAGCGCACATGTATTATATACACCACACTCCATAGCGCACATGTATTATATACACCACACTCCATAGCGCACATGTATTATATACACTACACTCCATAGCGCACATGTATTATATACACCACACTCCATAGCACACATGTATTATATACACCACACTCCATAGCCCACATGTATTATATACACTACACTCCATAGCGCACATGTATTATATACACTACACTCCATAGCACACATGTATTATATACACCACACTCCATAGTACACATGTATTATATACACTACACTCCATAGCGCACATGTATTATATACACCACACTCCATAGTACACATGTATTATATACACTACACTCCATAGCGCACATGTATTATATACACCACACTCCATAGCACACATGTATTATATACACCACACTCCATAGCGCACATGTATTATATACACTACACTCCATAGCACACATGTATTATATACACCACACTCCATAGCGCACATGTATTATATACACCACACTCCATAGTACACATGTATTATATACACTACACTCCATAGCGCACATGTATTATATACACTACACTCCATAGCACACATGTATTATATACACCACACTCCATAGTACACATGTATTATATACACCACACTCCATAGCACACATGTATTATATACACCACACTCCATAGCACACATGTATTATATACACCACACTCCATAGCGCACATGTATTATATACACCACACTCCATAGTACACATGTATTATATACACTACACTCCATAGTACACATGTATTATATACACCACACTCCATAGTACACATGTATTATATACACTACACTCCATAGTACACATGTATTATATACACTACACTCCATAGCGCACATGTATTATATACACCACACTCCATAGTACACATGTATTATATACACCACACTCCATAGTACACATGTATTATATACACTACACTCCATAGTACACATGTATTATATACACCACACTCCATAGTACACATGTATTATATACACTACGCTCCATAGCGCACATGTGTTATATACACCACACTCCATAGTACACATGTATTATATACACTACGCTCCATAGCGCACATGTATTATATACACCACACTCCATAGCGCACATGTATTATATACACTACACTCCATAGCGCACATGTATTATATACACCACACTCCATAGCGCACATGTATTATATACACCACACTCCATAGCGCACATGTATTATATACACTACGCTCCATAGCGCACATGTATTATATACACCACACTCCATAGCACACATGTATTATATACACCACACTCCATAGCGCACATGTATTATATATACTACACTCCATAGCGCACATGTATTATATACACTACACTCCATAGCGCACATGTATTATATACACTACACTCCATAGCACACATGTATTATATACACCACACTCCATAGCGCACATGTATTATATACACCATACTCCATAGCGCACATGTATTATATACACTACGCTCCATAGCGCACATGTATTATATACACTACACTCCATAGCGCACATGTATTATATACACTACACTCCATAGCGCACATGTATTATATACACCACACTCCATAGCGCACATGTATTATATACACACACTCCATAGCGCACATGTATTATATACACTACACTCCATAGCGCACATGTATTATATACACTACACTCCATAGCACACATGTATTATATACACCACACTCCATAGCGCACATGTATTATATACACCATACTCCATAGCGCACATGTATTATATACACTACGCTCCATAGCGCACATGTATTATATACACTACACTCCATAGCGCACATGTATTATATACACTACACTCCATAGCGCACATGTATTATATACACCACACTCCATAGCGCACATGTATTATATACACCACACTCCATAGCGCACATGTATTATATACACTACACTCCATAGCGCACATGTATTATATACACTACACTCCATAGCGCACATGTATTATATACACCACACTCCATAGCACACATGTATTATATACACTACACTCCATAGCGCACATGTATTATATACACTACACTCCATAGCGCACATGTATTATATACACTACGCTCTTCAAGTTCCCTTGAGAAAGCAACGCACAGGCAACGCGAAACACGCGTTGGGAAGAAGCTAAACCACCCTAGCCACCGGTCCGAGGGTCCTTGGGATATTGCAATTTAGGGTAAGAGGTCATAGGCCTTTTGGTCCATTATTCTGATACTTAAACATTTGCTAATGTCGGCCCTGGGAGTTAGTATTTTAGTGGCACACTGTGCGCTTATACTCTCATCACTTGCCCTATATACACTGTGTGCCGAATTATTAGGCAAGTTGTATTTTAGAGGATTATTTTTATTATTGATCAACAACTATGTTCTCAATCAACCCAAAAGACTCAAATATCCAAGCTTAATATTTTTGGAAGTTGGAGTGGTGTTTTTTAGATTTGGTATCTTAGGAGGATATCTGTTTGTGCAGGTAACTATTACTGTGCAGAATTATTAGGCAACTTAATAAAAACCAAATATAATCCCATCTCACTTGTTTATTTTCACCAGGTAAATCAATATCAGTGCACAAAATTTAGAAATAAACATTTCTGACATGCAAAAAGCAAAAAAATGAGTGATGAATATAGTCCCCTTTCTTTATGATGACCCTCAGCAGCCTCCATCCATAGATTCTGTCAGTTGCTTGATCTTTTTTCGCTAATCTAAAATCCAAAGTTATTAAAATCCAAATCCAAGATCAGAAAAATCTCTGAGACCTAAATTATATCTGCAGCGACTTCTGGCGTAAAAACGTCACGGAGAAGATTTATTACTGACGGATCGATTTGTATCTGGACTTCCATAGTATAATGTATTATTATTGTACTGTTAGTAGTATTATGATCATTCTTATTCTTATATAGAAGAAGATGCCAGACTTGGATAGAAAGTTACTAAATGTATCGTTTATTACTTATTGTATGAAAACATTTCCAAGGAAATAGTGAGCACAATGAGCGGGTATCATTGGGATGGGGGTTTATATTCACAATATTAAGTTAGACTGGCAATCAGGTATGTGATATAAACATTAATCAATACCAAAATGGATACAAGAATTATATAGATCATGTGGATAATCAATAAATGTCCATGATCAATATGAGACATTCACATAGATAAAAAGTGCAAACGCGCTGACATGCTGAACAGTGAAAGAATAAAGGATATACATATCGAGTCCACTGGAACATCAATAAGGTAGGGAAATTATTATCACACATGCGTTTCGCACTTCTGCTTCCTCAGAGGGGCACACTGATGACGCACTTATTCTGCTCACTGCGTACTGTGCACATACTGGCTGGTGACCGGGTCATGTAGCGCTATGTACTCACCCTATCTAGCATATTATGGCTGTATTATACAATATTTGTACATGTTACCTTTTGTGTCCCCCCCCCTATTTTCTCATAGACTGTAAGCTTGCGAGCAGCCGGACCCTCACTCCTATTAATATCTGGGTTATGCTTATTTGGTAATGTCTTTTTGTCTGTTCAAGCCCCCCTAAAATTGTAAAGCTATGCGGAATATGTTGGTGCTATAAAAATAAAAATTATTATTATATAACTGAATTTTCAGCACACATGAACCTTTGTATTTTGTATAGATGGGTAATCTATTATTATTCTTATGTAAAGAATCCACTGGATAGATCATATCTTATTATTTGGATTTGATTGCATTCTGTGGCAATGTGTTTATCCAATGACTTACTATCCCCAGGGCGCCGGATTTAACGGTAATTCTCAGTTCTTGTATATGACGCTGATTCTCGGCTCTTGTATATGACGCTGATTCTCGGCTCTTGTATATGACGCTGATTCTCGGCTCTTCTATATGACGCTGATTCTCGGCTCTTGTATATGACGCTGATTCTCGGCTCTTGTATACGGCGCTGATTCTCGGCTCTTCTATATGACGCTGATTCTCGGCTCTTGTATATGACGCTGATTCTCGGCTCTTGTATACGGCGCTGATTCTCGGCTCTTCTATATGACGCTGATTCTCGGCTCTTGTATATGACGCTGATTCTCGGCTCTTGTATATGGCGCTGATTCTCGGCTCTTGTATACGGCGCTGATTCTCGGCTCTTGTATATGACGCTGATTCTCGGCTCTTGTATATGACGCTGATTCTCGGCTCTTGTATACGGCGCTGATTCTCGGCTCTTGTATATGACGCTGATTCTCGGCTCTTCTATATGACGCTGATTCTCGGCTCTTGTATATGGCGCTGATTCTCGGCTCTTGTATATGACGCTGATTCTCGGCTCTTGTATATGGCGCTGATTCTCGGCTCTTGTATATGGCGCTGATTCTCGGCTCTTGTATATGGCGCTGATTCTCGGCTCTTGTATATGACGCTGATTCTCGGCTCTTGTATACGGCGCTGATTCTCGGCTCTTGTATATGACGCTGATTCTCGGCTCTTGTATATGACGCTGATTCTCGGCTTTTGTATATGGCGCTGATTCTCGGCTCTTGTATACGGCGCTGATTCTCGGCTCTTGTATATGACGCTGATTCTCGGCTCTTGTATATGGCGCTGATTCTCGGCTCTTGTATATGGCGCTGATTCTCGGCTCTTGTATATGGCGCTGATTCTCGGCTCTTGTATATGACGCTGATTCTCGGCTCTTGTATATGGCGCTGATTCTCGGCTCTTGTATATGGCGCTGATTCTCGGCTCTTGTATACGGCGCTGATTCTCGGCTCTTGTATACGGCGCTGATTCTCAGCTCTTGTATATGGCGCTGATTCTCGGCTCTTGTATATGGCGCTGATTCTCGGCTCTTGTATACGGCGCTGATTCTCGGCTCTTGTATACGACGCTGATTCTCGGCTCTTGTATATGGCGCTGATTCTCGGCTCTTGTATATGACGCTGATTCTCGACTCTTGTATATGACGCTGATTCTCGGCTCTTGTATATGGCGCTGATTCTCGGCTCTTGTATACGGCGCTGATTCTCGGCTCTTGTATACGGCGCTGATTCTCGGCTCTTGTATATGGCGCTGATTCTCGGCTCTTGTATATGGCGCTGATTCTCGGCTCTTGTATATGGCGCTGATTCTCAGCTCTTGTATATGGCGCTGATTCTCGGCTCTTGTATACGGCGCTGATTCTCGGCTCTTGTATATGGCGCTGATTCTCGGCTCTTGTATATGGCGCTGATTCTCGGCTCTTGTATATGGCGCTGATTCTCGGCTCTTGTATATTGCGGTGATTCTCGACTCTTGTATATGGCGCTGATTCTCGGCTCTTGTATACGGCGCTGATTCTCGGCTCTTGTATATGGCGCTGATTCTCGGCTCTTGTATATTGCGCTGATTCTCGGCTCTTGTATACGGCGCTGATTCTCGGCTCTTGTATATGGCGCTGATTCTCGGCTCTTGTATACGGCGCTGATTCTCGGCTCTTGTATATGGCGCTGATTCTCGGCTCTTGTATACGGCGCTGATTCTCGGCTCTTGTATATGACGCTGATTCTCGGCTCTTGTATATGGCGCTGATTCTCGGCTCTTGTATACGGCGCTGATTCTCGGCTCTTGTATATGACGCTGATTCTCGGCTCTTGTATATGACGCTGATTCTCGGCTCTGGTATATGACGCTGATTCTCGACTCTTGTATACGGCGCTGATTCTCGGCTCTTGTATATGGCGCTGATTCTCGGCTCTTGTATATGGCGGTGATTCTCAGTTCTTGTATATTGCGGTGATTCTCGGCTCTGGTATATGACGCTGATTCTCGGCTCTTGTATACGGCGCTGATTCTCGGCTCTTGTATATGACGCTGATTCTCGGCTTTTGTATATGGCGCTGATTCTCGGCTCTTGTATATGGCGCTGATTCTCGGCTCTTGTATATGGCGCTGATTCTCGGCTCTTGTATATGGCGCTGATTCTCGGCTCTTGTATATGGCGCTGATTCTCGGCTCTTGTATATTGCGGTGATTCTCGGCTCTTGTATACGGCGCTGATTCTCGGCTCTTGTATACGGCGCTGATTCTCGGCTCTTGTATATGGCGCTGATTCTCGGCTCTTGTATATGGCGCTGATTCTCGGCTCTTGTATATGACGCTGATTCTCGGCTCTTGTATATGGCGCTGATTCTCGGCTCTTGTATATGGCGCTGATTCTCGGCTCTTGTATACGGCGCTGATTCTCGGCTCTTGTATACGGCGCTGATTCTCAGCTCTTGTATATGGCGCTGATTCTCGGCTCTTGTATATGGCGCTGATTCTCGGCTCTTGTATACGGCGCTGATTCTCGGCTCTTGTATACGGCGCTGATTCTCGGCTTTTGTATATGGCGCTGATTCTCGGCTCTTGTATATTGCGGTGATTCTCGGCTCTTGTATACGGCGCTGATTCTCGGCTCTTCTATATGGCGCTGATTCTCAGTTCTTGTATATTGCGGTGATTCTCGGCTCTTGTATACGGCGCTGATTCTCGGCTTTTGTATATGGCGCTGATTCTCGGCTCTGGTATATGACGCTGATTCTCGGCTCTTGTATACGGCGCTGATTCTCGGCTCTTGTATACGGCGCTGATTCTCGGCTTTTGTATATGGCGCTGATTCTCGGCTCTTGTATACGGCGCTGATTCTCGGCTCTTGTATATGGCGCTGATTCTCGGCTCTTGTATATGGCGCTGATTCTCGGCTCTTGTATACGGCGCTGATTCTCGGCTCTTGTATACGGCGCTGATTCTCAGCTCTTGTATATGGCGCTGATTCTCGGCTCTTGTATATGGCGCTGATTCTCGGCTCTTGTATACGGCGCTGATTCTCGGCTCTTGTATACGACGCTGATTCTCGGCTCTTGTATATGGCGCTGATTCTCGGCTCTTGTATATGACGCTGATTCTCGACTCTTGTATATGACGCTGATTCTCGGCTCTTGTATATGGCGCTGATTCTCGGCTCTTGTATACGGCGCTGATTCTCGGCTCTTGTATACGGCGCTGATTCTCGGCTCTTGTATATGGCGCTGATTCTCGGCTCTTGTATATGGCGCTGATTCTCGGCTCTTGTATATGGCGCTGATTCTCAGCTCTTGTATATGGCGCTGATTCTCGGCTCTTGTATACGGCGCTGATTCTCGGCTCTTGTATATGGCGCTGATTCTCGGCTCTTGTATATGGCGCTGATTCTCGGCTCTTGTATATGGCGCTGATTCTCGGCTCTTGTATATTGCGGTGATTCTCGACTCTTGTATATGGCGCTGATTCTCGGCTCTTGTATACGGCGCTGATTCTCGGCTCTTGTATATGGCGCTGATTCTCGGCTCTTGTATATTGCGCTGATTCTCGGCTCTTGTATACGGCGCTGATTCTCGGCTCTTGTATATGGCGCTGATTCTCGGCTCTTGTATATGGCGCTGATTCTCGGCTCTTGTATACGGCGCTGATTCTCGGCTCTTGTATATGGCGCTGATTCTCGGCTCTTGTATACGGCGCTGATTCTCGGCTCTTGTATATGACGCTGATTCTCGGCTCTTGTATATGGCGCTGATTCTCGGCTCTTGTATATGACGCTGATTCTCGGCTCTTGTATATGACGCTGATTCTCGGCTCTGGTATATGACGCTGATTCTCGACTCTTGTATACGGCGCTGATTCTCGGCTCTTGTATATGGCGCTGATTCTCGGCTCTTGTATATGGCGGTGATTCTCAGTTCTTGTATATTGCGGTGATTCTCGGCTCTGGTATATGACGCTGATTCTCGGCTCTTGTATACGGCGCTGATTCTCGGCTCTTGTATATGACGCTGATTCTCGGCTTTTGTATATGGCGCTGATTCTCGGCTCTTGTATATGGCGCTGATTCTCGGCTCTTGTATATGGCGCTGATTCTCGGCTCTTGTATATGGCGCTGATTCTCGGCTCTTGTATATGGCGCTGATTCTCGGCTCTTGTATATGGCGCTGATTCTCGGCTCTTGTATATTGCGGTGATTCTCGGCTCTTGTATACGGCGCTGATTCTCGGCTCTTGTATACGGCGCTGATTCTCGGCTCTTGTATATGGCGCTGATTCTCGGCTCTTGTATATGGCGCTGATTCTCGGCTCTTGTATATGACGCTGATTCTCGGCTCTTGTATATGGCGCTGATTCTCGGCTCTTGTATATGGCGCTGATTCTCGGCTCTTGTATACGGCGCTGATTCTCGGCTCTTGTATACGGCGCTGATTCTCAGCTCTTGTATATGGCGCTGATTCTCGGCTCTTGTATATGGCGCTGATTCTCGGCTCTTGTATACGGCGCTGATTCTCGGCTCTTGTATACGGCGCTGATTCTCGGCTTTTGTATATGGCGCTGATTCTCGGCTCTTGTATATTGCGGTGATTCTCGGCTCTTGTATACGGCGCTGATTCTCGGCTCTTCTATATGGCGCTGATTCTCAGTTCTTGTATATTGCGGTGATTCTCGGCTCTTGTATACGGCGCTGATTCTCGGCTTTTGTATATGGCGCTGATTCTCGGCTCTGGTATATGACGCTGATTCTCGGCTCTTGTATACGGCGCTGATTCTCGGCTCTTGTATACGGCGCTGATTCTCGGCTTTTGTATATGGCGCTGATTCTCGGCTCTTGTATACGGCGCTGATTCTCGGCTCTTGTATACGGCGCTGATTCTCGGCTTTTGTATATGGCGGTGATTCTCGGCTCTTGTATACGGCGCTGATTCTCGGCTTTTGTATATGGCGCTGATTCTCGGCTTTTGTATATGGCGCTGATTCTCGGCTCTTGTATACGGCGCTGATTCTCGGCTCTTGTAAACGGCGCTGATTCTCGGCTCTTGTATACGGCGCTGATTCTCGGCTCTTGTATACGGCGGTGATTCTCAGTTCTTGTATATTGCGGTGATTCTCGGCTCTTGTATACGGCGCTGATTCTCGGCTTTTGTATATGGCGCTGATTCTCGGCTCTTGTATATTGCGGTGATTCTCGGCTCTTGTATATGGCGCTGATTCTCGGCTCTTGTATACGGCGCTGATTCTCAGCTCTTGTATACGGCGCTGATTCTCGGCTTTTGTATATGGCGCTGATTCTCGGCTCTTGTATACGGCGCTGATTCTCGGCTCTTGTATACGGCGCTGATTCTCGGCTCTTGTATACGGCGGTGATTCTCAGTTCTTGTATATTGCGGTGATTCTCGGCTCTTGTATATGGCGCTGATTCTCGGCTTTCGTATATGGCGCTGATTCTCGGCTCTTGTATATGGCGCTGATTCTCGGCTTTTGTATATGGCGCTGATTCTCGGCTCTTGTATACGGCGCTGATTCTCGGCTCTTGTATACGGCGGTGATTCTCAGTTCTTGTATATTGCGGTGATTCTCGGCTCTTGTATACGGCGCTGATTCTCGGCTTTTGTATATGGCGCTGATTCTCGGCTCTTGTATATTGCGCTGATTCTCGGCTCTTGTATATGGCGCTGATTCTCGGCTCTTGTATATGGCACTGATTCTCGGCTCTTGTATATGGCGCTGATTCTCGGCTCTTGTATACGGCGCTGATTCTCGGCTCTTGTATATGGCGCTGATTCTCGGCTCTTGTATATGACGCTGATTCTCGGCTCTTGTATACGGCGCTGATTCTCGGCTCTTGTATACGGCGCTGATTCTCGGCTCTTGTATACGGCGCTGATTCTCGGCTCTTGTATACGGCGCTGATTCTCGGCTCTTGTATACGGCGCTGATTCTCGGCTTTTGTATATGGCGCTGATTCTCGGCTCTTGTATACGGCGCTGATTCTCGGCTTTTGTATATGGCGGTGATTCTCGGCTCTTGTATATGGCGCTGATTCTCGGCTCTTGTATACGGCGCTGATTCTCGGCTTTTGTATATGGCGCTGATTCTCGGCTCTTGTATACGGCGCTGATTCTCGGCTTTTGTATATGGCGGTGATTCTCGGCTTTTGTATATGGCGCTGATTCTCGGCTCTTGTATGTGGCGCTGATTCTCGGCTCTTGTATATGACGCTGATTCTCGGCTCTTGTATACGGCGCTGATTCTCGGCTTTTGTATATGGCGGTGATTCTCGGCTCTTGTATATGGCGCTGATTCTCGGCTCTTGTATATGGCGCTGATTCTCGGCTCTTGTATGTGGCGCTGATTCTCGGCTCTTGTATATGGCGCTGATTCTCGGCTCTTGTATGTGGCGCTGATTCTCGGCTCTTGTATACGGCGCTGATTCTCGGCTCTTGTATACGGCGCTGATTCTCGGCTCTTGTATATGGCGCTGATTCTCGGCTCTTGTATGTGGCGCTGATTCTCGGCTCTGGTATATGGCGCTGATTCTCGGTTGCGTTCCTCTGTCAGCGTCTTGTGGCGCAGAGGTCACATCCTCAGGTTTCGTTCACACTGCTGTATTACAAGCTCGGAGCCTGCTACTTGTATTGGAGCACGGGGCTGCTCTGCTCCTCTGTACTCCTCCGCTGTTGTCGTATTTCGGGACTGTGTGTGCCGCTGTACACATTGTGCCGTGTAATGAGCCCTCACAGTGAATCCCTTTAATTGACATGCCTGAGGTTCGGTATCGCCATCCTGTATACATCGCTCGCCCCCGCTCCATGTCATTATAGCAGCCTCCATCTTCCGATTGTCCCTGCTCCGCTTCTGCCTCCTTTTATCCTCCATCATGTATGACAGCATGCGGGGTCCTTATCACAAGTGTCACATCTGGAAGTTTAATAATGTTATTAAGAAGCAGTTGTATTAAATCTTGTGCATAACCCAGACGAGGCGTATATGGGAAGCAAAGGGGGGTGCGTGCATGAAATATATAGGCCCCTCATACCTTCTCCAGGGCTTTAAATCCACCGAGTCTGAATACAGAAAATCAGGATCTCCCAGTGAAATGAAAGAAGAGTAAATTATCTGACCCCGCAGGAATCGGGATCACAGGGAAGAATCAGCCCTTCAGATATGACGATCACAGGGAAGAATCAGCCCTTCAGATATGACGATCACAGGGAAGAATCAGCCCTTCAGATATGACGATCACAGGGAAGAATCAGCCCTTCAGATATGACGATCACAGGGAAGAATCAGCCCTTCAGATATGACGATCACAGGGAAGAATCAGCCCTTCAGATAAGACGATCACAGGGAAGAATCAGCCCTTCAGATAAGACGATCACAGGGAAGAATCAGCCCTTCAGATAAGACGATCACAGGGAAGAATCAGCCCTTCAGATAAGACGATCACAGGGAAGAATCAGCCCTTCAGATATGACGATCACAGGGAAGAATCAGCCCTTCAGATAAGACGATCACAGGGAAGAATCAGCCCTTCAGATAAGACGATCACAGGGAAGAATCAGCCCTTCAGATAAGACGATCACAGGGAAGAATCAGCCCTTCAGATATGACGATCACAGGGAAGAATCAGCCCTTCAGATAAGACGATCACAGGGAAGAATCAGCCCTTCAGATATGACGATCACAGGGAAGAATCAGCCCTTCAGATAAGACGATCACAGGGAAGAATCAGCCCTTCAGATATGACGATCACAGGGAAGAATCAGCCTTTCAGATAAGACGATCACAGGGAAGAATCAGCCCTTCAGATATGACGATCACAGGGAAGAATCAGCCCTTCAGATATGACGATCACAGGGAAGAATCAGCCCTTCAGATATGACGATCACAGGGAAGAATCAGCCCTTCAGATATGACGATCACAGGGAAGAATCAGCCCTTCAGATAAGACGATCACAGGGAAGAATCAGCCCTTCAGATAAGACGATCACAGGGAAGAATCAGCCCTTCAGATAAGACGATCACAGGGAAGAATCAGCCCTTCAGATAAGACGATCACAGGGAAGAATCAGCCCTTCAGATATGACGATCACAGGGAAGAATCAGCCCTTCAGATATGACGATCACAGGGAAGAATCAGCCCTTCAGATATGACGATCACAGGGAAGAATCAGCCCTTCAGATAAGACGATCACAGGGAAGAATCAGCCCTTCAGATATGACGATCACAGGGAAGAATCAGCCCTTCAGATATGACGATCACAGGGAAGAATCAGCCCTTCAGATATGACGATCACAGGGGAGAATCAGCCCTTCAGATATGACGATCACAGGGAAGAATCAGCCCTTCAGATAAGACGATCACAGGGAAGAATCAGCCCTTCAGATAAGACGATCACAGGGAAGAATCAGCCCTTCAGATAAGACGATCACAGGGAAGAATCAGCCCTTCAGATATGACGATCACAGGGAAGAATGAGCCCTTCAGATAAGACGATCACAGGGAAGAATCAGCCCTTCAGATAAGACGATCACAGGGAAGAATCAGCCCTTCAGATAAGACGATCACAGGGAAGAATCAGCCCTTCAGATAAGACGATCACAGGGAAGAATCAGCCCTTCAGATAAGACGATCACAGGGAAGAATCAGCCCTTCAGATAAGACGATCACAGGGAAGAATCAGCCCTTCAGATAAGACGATCACAGGGAAGAATCAGCCCTTCAGATATGACGATCACAGGGAAGAATCAGCCCTTCAGATATGACGATCACAGGGAAGAATCAGCCCTTCAGATATGACGATCACAGGGTTTGCGTCCTGAATGTTCACTCATTTTCTCACCGGCCCCATTGCTACATTTCAGATGTGTCTCCCGCATGTTACAGACATAAGGGATTCCTGCATCTATGTAGCACATGTCCTGAATCAGCAGCAGGAGCATGGGGGACATTATACAGCAGGACTGAGAGTGTAGATGTGAATCCAGCTCTGGGGTGACACCACATGCTTCATGGCTTACACATTAAAAAGAGACTCTTCTGATGGAGATGAGAAAGCTGCAAAGTTCTGTAACTGTGTAGAGTAATCTAGAAAGAGATTTGAAATGAATTAATAGAGATTGCTTACTAGAAAGCAACAGCACAACTCTGATTCTGTGAATCTCTTTACTAACCTGCTCATTCCTTTTACATAGACTTAAACAGGCAGCTGTAATCTGCTCCCTCAGTGAACTAGCAGATCATGAGTATTGTACCCCAGAGCTGCACTCACTATTCTGCTGGTATAGTCACTGTGTACATACATTACATTACTGATCCTGAGTTACATCCTGTATTATACTCCAGAGCTGCACTCACTATTGTGCTGGTGCAATCACTGTGTACATACATTACATTACTGATCCTGAGTTACATCCTGTATTATCCTCCAGAGCTGCACTCACTATTCTGCTGGTGCAGTCACTGTGTACATACATTACATTACTGATCCTGAGTTACATCCTGTATTATATCCCAGAGCTGCACTCACTATTCTGCAGGTGCAATCACTGTGTACATACATTACATTACTGATCCTGAGTTACATCCTGTATTATACTCCAGAACTGCACTCACTATTCTGCTGGTGCAGTCACTGTGTACATACATTACATTACTGATCCTGAGTTACCTCCTGTATTATACTCCAGAGCTGCACTCACTATTCTGCTGGTGCAGTCACTGTGTGCATACATTACATTACTGATCCTGAGTTACCTCCTGTATTATACTCCAGAGCTGCAGTCACTGTGTACATACATTACATTACTGCTCCTGAGTTACATCCTGTATTATACTCCAGAGCTGCACTCACTATTCTGCTGGTGCAGTCACTGTGTACATACATTACTGATCCTGAGTTAAATCCTGTATTATACTCCAGAGCTGCACTCACTATTCTGCTGGTGCGGTCACTGTGTACATACATTACATTACATTACATTACTGATCCTGAGTTACCTCCTGTATTATACTCCAGAGCAGCACTCACTATTCTGCTAGTGCAGTCAGTGTGTACATACATTACATTACTGATACTGAGTTACATCCTGTATTATACTCCAGAGCAGCACTCACTATTCTGCTGGTGCAGTCACTGTGTACATACATTACATTACTGATCCGGAGTTACATCCTGTATTATACTCCAGAGCTGCACTCACTATTCTGCTGGTGCAGTCACTGTGTACATACATTACTGATCCGGAGTTACCTCCTGTATTATACTCCAGAGCTGCACTCACTATTCTGCTGGTGGAGTCACTGTGTACATACATTACATTACTGATCCTGAGTTACATCCTGTATTATACTCCAGAGCTGCGCTCACTATTGTGCTGGTGCAATCACTGTGTACATACATTACATTACTGATCCTGAGTTACATCCTGTATTATACCCCAGAGCTGCACTCACTATTCTGCAGGTGCAGTCACTGTGTACATACATTACATTACTGATCCTGAGTTACCTCCTGTATTATACTCCAGAGCTGCACTCACTATTCTGCTGGTGCAGTCACTGTGTACATACATTACATTACTGATCCTGAGTTACATCCTGTATTATACTCCAGAGCTGCACTCACTATTCTGCTGGTGCAGTCACTGTGTACATACATTACATTACTGATCCTGAGTTACATCATGTATTATACTCCAGAGCTGCACTCACTATTCTGCTGGTGCAGTCACTGTGTACATACATTGCATTACTGATCCTGAGTTACATCCTGTATTATACTCCAGAGTTGCACTCACTATTCTGCTGGTGTAGTCACTGTGTACATACATTACATTACTGATCCTGAGTTACATCCTGTATTATACTCCAGAGCTGCACTCACTATTCTGCTGGTGCAGTCACTGTGTACATACATTACATTACTGATCCTGAGTTACATCCTGTATTATACTCCAGAGCTGCACTCACTATTCTGCTGGTGCAGTCACTGTGTACATACATTACATTACTGATCCTGAGTTACCTCCTGTATTATACTCCAGAGCTGCACTCACTATTCTGCTGGTGTAGTCACTGTGTACATACATTAGCTGCCTCTAAGCTTCTATCCCTCACTTTCTTCTTTGGCTTTCCTCAATGGTCTTCTACACCCACCCACAAAGATGGCCACACACTGGACCTCATCTGCACCCGCCTCTGTTCCCTATCTAACCTCTCTAACTCACCTCTCCCTCTTTCTGACCACAACCTACTCACATTCTCTTCTCTCTCCTCCCCGGGGCAACAATCCCCACTCCACAAACTTGCATACCCTCGTAGAAATCTCAAACACCTTGTCCTACACTCTCTCTGAATCCCTCCTCCGTCTTACATACATTAGTTCCTTACATGATGCAGATTCTGCTGCCACTTTATACAACACCACAACAGCTGCAGCTCTCGATTCGGTCGGCCACCTCACACATACCAAGGCTCGCGCAATCAACAGACAACCCTGGCACACCAGGCTAACTAGAGAACTGCGACGGGCCCCCAGGGTTGCTGAACGTAGATGGAAAAGGTCCCACTCCCATGAGCACTTCATCGCATTCAAACAATCCCTCACTACCTTCAAGTCCACACTCACTGCAGTAAAACAAACATACTTTGCATCTCTCATATCCTCCCTGTCTCACAACCCTAAACAACTATTCAACACCTTCAATTCTCTCCTCCGTCCCCAGTGCCTCCTCCCTCTCCTCTTATTTCAGCTGAAGACTTTGCCTCATTCTTCAAGCAGAAGATTGACACCATCAGACAAAAGCTTTTGCCTAAAGCCCCCACAGCCCCTCCCACACCTACTCAACCCTCCTCCTCCAAAACCACATTCTCCACCATTTCTGAAGATCAACTTTCCTCCTTACTCTCCAAATCACACCTCACCATCTGTACACTTGACCCAATCCCGTCCCACCTCATCCCAAACCTTACCACTATCTTCATCCCAGCCCTAGCCCACCTCTTCAACTTGTCACTAACAACTGGTGTCTTCCCCTCATGTTTCAAACATGCCTCAATCACACCCATCCTCAAAAAGCCCTCCCTTGACTCATCCTCTGTGACTAGCTATCGCCCCATATCACTTCTCCCCTATGCCTCAAAACTACTGGAACAACACGTCCATTCTGAGCTGTCCTCCCACCTCTCCTCCTGCTCCCTCTTCCACCGCCTACAATCTGGTTTCCGACCGCACCATTCTACTGAAACTGCCCTGACTAAAGTCACCAACGACCTACTAACCGCCAAATCTAAGCGACACTACTCCGTCCTCCTCCTCCTAGACCTGTCCTCCTCCTCCCTCCTCCTCCTCCTAGACCTGTCATCTGCCTTTGACACAGTGGACCATTCCCTCTTACTACAGACTCTCTCATCTCTCGGCATCACAGACTTGGCCCTATCCTGGATCTCCTCATACCTAACAGACCGGACATTCAGTGTCTCCCACTCACAGACCACCTCCTCATCTCGCCCCCTATCTGTCGGTGTCCCCCAAGGTTCAGTTCTAGGACCCCTGCTCTTCTCCATCTACACCTTCGGCCTGGGACAGCTCATAGAGTCTCACGGCTTTCAGTATCACCTCTATGCTGATGACACACAGATCTACCTCTCTGGACCCGATATCTCCTCCCTACTAACCAGAATCCCACAATGTCAGTCCGCCATCTCATCCTTCTTCTCTGCTAGATTTCTAAAACTTAACATGAGCAAAACTGAATTCATCATCTTTCCGCCATCTCACTCACCCCCCCCCAACTGACCTATCAATCAATGTCAATGGCTGCCCACTCTCCCCAGTCCCTCAGGCTCGCTGCCTCGGGGTAACCCTGGACACTGAACTCTCCTTCACACCTCATATCCAAGCCCTTTCCACTTCCTGCCGACTCCAACTCAAAAATATCTCCCGGATCCGAACATTCATCAATCACGAATCTGCAAAAACACTAGTGTACGCCCTCATCATCTCCCGCCTCGACTACTGCAACCTCCTGCTCTGTGGCCTCCCCTCTAACACTCTCGCACCCCTCCAATCTATCATAAACTCTGCTGCCCGACTAATCCACCTGTCCCCCCGCTATTCCCCGGCCTCTCCTCTCTGTCAATCCCTTCACTGGCTCCCCATTGCCCAGAGACTCCAGTTCAAAACCCTAACCACGGCATATAAAGCCATCCACAACCTGTCTCCCCCATATATCTGTGACCTAGTCTCCCGGTACATACCTGCACGCAACCTCCGATCCTCACAAGATCTCCGTCTCTACTCCCCTCTTATCTCCTCCTCCCACAATCGTATACAAGATTTCTCCCGTGCTTCCCCCCTACTCTGGAGCTCTCTACCCCAACACATCAGACTCTCGCCTACCGTGGAAACCTTCAAGAGAAACCTGAAGACCCTCCTCTTCCGACAAGCCTACAACCTGCAGTAACCACCGCTCCACCATACCACTGCACGACCAGCTCTACCCTCACCTACTGTATCCTCACCCATCCCTTGTAGACTGTGAGCCCTCGCGGGCAGGGTCCTCGCTCCACCATACCGCTGCACGACCAGCTCTACCCTCACCTACTGTATCCTCACCCATCCCTTGTAGACTGTGAGCCCTCACGGGCAGGATCCTCGCTCCACCATACCGCTGCACGACCAGCTCTACCCTCACCTACTGTATCCTCACCCATCCCCTGTAGATTGTGAGCCCTCGCGGGCAGGGTCCTCGCTCCACCATACCGCTGCACGACCAGCTCTACCCTCACCTACTGTATCCTCACCCATCCCCTGTAGACTGTGAGCCCTCGCGGGCAGGGTCCTCTCTCCACCATACCGCTGTACGACCAGCTCTACCCTCACCTACTGTATCCTCACCCATCCCCTGTAGACTGTGAGCCCTCGCAGGCAGGGTCCTCGCTCCACCATACCGCTGTACGACCAGCTCTACCCTCACCTACTGTATCCTCACCCATCCCCTGTATACTGTGAGCCCTCACGGGCAGGGTCCTCGCTCCACCATACCGCTGTACGACCAGCTCTACCCTCACCTACTGTATCCTCACCCATCCCCTGTAGACTGTGAGCCCTCGCGGGCAGGGTCCTCGCTCCACCATACCGCTGCACGACCAGCTCTACCCTCACCTACTGTATCCTCACCCATCCCCTGTAGACTGTGAGCCCTCGCGGGCAGGGTCCTCGCTCCTCCTTTACCAGTCGCTGTCACATTGTGTTCAAGATTATTGTTATTGTAATTGTTCTCGTATTATACCCCTTTTTCACATGTAAAGCACCATGGAATAAATGGCGCTATAATAATAAATAATAATAATTACATTACTGATCCGGAGTTACATCCTGTATTATACTCCAGAGCTGCACTCACTATTCTGCTGGTGGAGTCACTGTGTACATACATTACATTACTGATCCTGAATTACCTCCTGTATTATACTCCAGAGCTGCACTCACTATTCTGCTGGTGCAGTCACTGTGTACATACATTACATTACTGATCCTGAGTTACCTCCGGTATTATACCCCAGAGCTGCAGTCACTATTCAGCTGGTGCAGTCACTGTGTACATACATTACATTACTGATCCTGAGTTACCTCCTGTATTATACTCCAGAGCTGCGCTCACTATTCTGCTGGTGCAGTCACTGTGTACATACATTACATTACTGATCCTGAGTTACATCATGTATTATACTCCAGAGGTGCACTCACTATTCTGCTGGTGCAGTCACTGTGTACATACATTACATTACTGATCCTGAGTTACCTCCTGTATTATACCCCAGAGCTACACTCACTATTCTGCTGGTGCAGTCACTGTGTACATACATTACATTACTGATCCTGAGTTACATCCTGTATTATACTCCAGAGCTGCACTCACTATTCTGCTGGTGCAGTCACTGTGTACATACATTACATTACTGATTCTGGGTTACCTCCTGTATTATACTCCAGAGCTGCACTCACTATTCTGCTGGTGCAGTCACTGTGCACATACATTACATTACTGATCCTGAGTTACATCCTGTATTATACTCCAGAGCTGCACTCACTATTCTGCTGGTGCAGTCACTGTGTACATACATTACATTACTGATCCTGAGTTACATCCTGTATTATACTCCAGAGCTGCACTCACTATTCTGCTGGTGCAGTCACTGTGTACATACATTACATTACTGATCCTGAGTTACATCCTGTATTATACTCCAGAGCTGCGCTCACTATTCTGCTGGTGCAGTCACTGTGTACATACATTACATTACTGATCCTGAGTTACATCCTGTATTATACTCCAGAGCTGCACTCACTATTCTGCTGGTGCAGTCACTGTGTACATACATTACATTACTGATCCTGAGTTACATCCTGTATTATACTCCAGAGCTGCACTCACTATTCTGCTGGTGCAGTCACTGTGTACATACATTACATTACTGATCCTGAGTTACCTCCTGTATTATACTCCAGAGCTGCACTCACTATTCTGCTGGTGCAGTCACTGTGTACATACATACATTACTGATCCTGAGTTACATCCTGTATTATACTCCAGAGCTGCACTCACTATTCTGCTGGTGCAGTCACTGTGTACATACATTACATTACTGATCCTGAGTTACATCCTGTATTATACTCCAGAGCTGCACTCACTATTCTGCTGGTGCAGTCAATGTGTACATACATACATTACTGATCCTGAGTTACCTCCTGTATTATACTCCAGAGCTGCACTCACTATTCTGCTGGTGCAGTCACTGTGTACATACATTACATTACTGATCCTGAGTTACATCCTGTATTATACTCCAGAGCTGCACTCACTATTCTGCTGGTGCAGTCACTGTGTACATACATTACTGATCCTGAGTTACATCCTGTATTATACTCCAGAGCTGCACTCACTATTCTGCTGGTGCAGTCACTGTGTACATACATTACATTACTGATCCTGAGTTACTTCCTGTATTATACTCCAGAGCTGCACTCACTATTCTGCTGGTGGAGTCACTATGTACATACATTACATTACTGATCCTGAGTTACATCCTGTATTATACTCCAGAGCTGCACTCACTATTCTGCTGGTGCAGTCACTGTGTACATACATTACATTACTGATCCTGCGTTACCTCCTGTATTATACTCCAGAGCTGCACTCACTATTCTGCTGGTGCGGTCACTGTGTACATACATTACTGATCCTGAGTTACCTCCTGTATTATACCCCAGAGCTGCACTCACTATTCTGCTGGTGCAGTCACTATGTACATACATTACATTACTGATCCTGAGTTACATCCTGTATTATACTCCAGAGCTGCACTCACTATTCTGCTGGTGCAGTCACTATGTACATACATTACATTACTGATCCTGAGTTACATCCTGTATTATACTCCAGAGCTGCACTCACTATTCTGCTGGTGCAGTCACTGTGTACATACATTACATTACTGATCCTGAGTTACATCCTGTATTATACTCCAGAGCTGCACTCACTATTCTGCTGGTGCAGTCACTGTGTACATACATTACATTACTGATCCTGAGTTACTTCCTGTATTATACTCCAGAGCTGCACTCACTATTCTGCTGGTGGAGTCACTATGTACATACATTACATTACTGATCCTGAGTTACATCCTGTATTATACTCCAGAGCTGCACTCACTATTCTGCTGGTGCGGTCACTGTGTACATACATTACTGATCCTGAGTTACCTCCTGTATTATACCCCAGAGCTGCACTCACTATTCTGCTGGTGCAGTCACTATGTACATACATTACATTACTGATCCTGAGTTACATCCTGTATTATACTCCAGAGCTGCACTCACTATTCTGCTGGTGCAGTCACTATGTACATACATTACATTACTGATCCTGAGTTACATCCTGTATTATACTCCAGAGCTGCACTCACTATTCTGCTGGTGCAGTCACTGTGTACATACATTACATTACTGATCCTGAGTTACATCCTGTATTATACTCCAGAGCTGCACTCACTATTCTGCTGGTGCAGTCACTGTGTACATACATTACATTACTGATCCTCAGTTACGTCCTGTATTATACTCCAGAGCTGCACTCACTATTCTGCTGGTGCAGTCACTGTGTACATACATTACATTACTGATCCTGAGTTACTTCCTGTATTATACTCCAGAGCTGCACTCACTATTCTGCTGGTGGAGTCACTATGTACATACATTACATTACTGATCCTGAGTTACATCCTGTATTATACTCCAGAGCTGCACTCACTATTCTGCTGGTGCGGTCACTGTGTACATACATTACTGATCCTGAGTTACCTCCTGTATTATACCCCAGAGCTGCACTCACTATTCTGCTGGTGCAGTCACTATGTACATACATTACATTACTGATCCTGAGTTACATCCTGTATTATACTCCAGAGCTGCACTCACTATTCTGCTGGTGCAGTCACTATGTACATACATTACATTACTGATCCTGAGTTACATCCTGTATTATACTCCAGAGCTGCACTCACTATTCTGCTGGTGCAGTCACTGTGTACATACATTACATTACTGATCCTGAGTTACATCCTGTATTATACTCCAGAGCTGCACTCACTATTCTGCTGGTGCAGTCACTGTGTACATACATTACATTACTGATCCTGAGTTACTTCCTGTATTATACTCCAGAGCTGCACTCACTATTCTGCTGGTGCAGTCACTATGTACATACATTACATTACTGATCCTGAGTTACATCCTGTATTATACTCCAGAGCTGCACTCACTATTCTGCTGGTGCGGTCACTGTGTACATACATTACTGATCCTGAGTTACCTCCTGTATTATACCCCAGAGCTGCACTCACTATTCTGCTGGTGCAGTCACTATGTACATACATTACATTACTGATCCTGAGTTACATCCTGTATTATACTCCAGAGCTGCACTCACTATTCTGCTGGTGCAGTCACTATGTACATACATTACATTACTGATCCTGAGTTACATCCTGTATTATACTCCAGAGCTGCACTCACTGTTCTGCTGGTGCAGTCACTGTGTACATACATTACATTACTGATCCTGAGTTACATCCTGTATTATACTCCAGAGCTGCACTCACTATTCTGCTGGTGCAGTCACTGTGTACATACATTACATTACTGATCCTGAGTTACATCCTGTATTATACTCCAGAGCTGCACTCACTATTCTGCTGGTGCAGTCACTGTGTACATACATTACATTACTGATCCTCAGTTACGTCCTGTATTATACTCCAGAGCTGCACTCACTATTCTGCTGGTGCCGTCACTGTGTACGTACATTACATTACTGATCCTGAGTTACATCCTGTATTATACTCCAGAGCTGCACTCACTATTCTGCTGGTGCCGTCACTGTGTACGTACATTACATTACTGATCCTGAGTTACATCCTGTATTATACTCCAGAGCTGCACTCACTATTCTGCTGGTGCAGTCACTGTGTACGTACATTACATTACTGATCCTGAGTTACATCCTGTATTATACTCCAGAGCTGCACTCACTTTTCTGCTGGTGCAGTCACTGTGTACATACATTACATTACTGATCCTGAGTTACCTCCTGTATTATACTCCAGAGCTGCACTCACTATTCTGCTGGTGCAGTCACTGTGTACATACATTACATTACTGATCCTGAATTACATCCTGTATTATACTCCAGAGCTGCACTCACTATTCTGCTGGTGCCGTCACTGTGTACATACATTACATTACTGATCCTGAGTTACCTCCTGTATTATCCTCCAGAGCTGCGCTCATTATAATATCATTGTATTGTGGAGGGTTTTCATCCGTTTCTGCGTGTGATTTTGGCAGCAGTTGGACGGTTTCTGACCTTCTTACATGTTTCCGCCATTGTCTGTGACCTCAGCGCTTTTTTATGATTGTCACTTGCTCGTTCCTTTTGTATCTAGCTGACATGTTACATACAAATGACTTTGACTTAATGGTTGTGTGATGTCCGCACCTTACATTATCACCCAAACATCCCCCTCCCCCGCAGGGTCCTCATTACACCAGAGTCCCCTTCAATGGACTGTGTTAGATCAATTAGGTCGGGCTGTGAAGTGGAGCTGCAGTTGCGTTCAGTGGAATGCCCCCTGCGCAGGCGGCGGTTTACGAGTCTCTGTTGCAGGGAGGAGAAGGGCCCTCTGCTGTGCCAATCAGCAAAATATTTTTCCATGCGTCCTTTTAAGTAATATCATATGTGTTTAATGGGCTTAAAACGTCAGCCCCGATGTACAATAGCTTTAATGAGTGCAGACTGGGACCGGCCGAGGGAAAGATTTTTTCTTTTTGTGAGTCACATTAAGTCCTGGTCGCAGAGGTTTTTTGTAAGTAAATTGCCTTTCTCTTGTTTCTCCATCTTTTCTCTGAAATACCTGGTGCTTTAAACGCCACATAAAAGTTTTAACTTTTTAACTTTTGTATAAAATCCTCATTTTTTTTTTCGTGCCTTTCAGCATCGAATCAAATTATATCTTTTCATTACTTTTCTATGATGGCGACTTTCATTCTTGTCTTATCCGTTGGCCCCGGGACACATCAGACAGGCGGTGGCTGCGCCGCACTCAGTCCACAAGTCGTGCTATGAAGACTTTCTCTTCATGTCTTGAGAAGGATTTGTAGATTTTACATCTCAGCTTGATAATGAAGAACTTTAATGTGAGAATATGGAGACTGACGAGGGGTCGGCAGCGATAATAACTACACGACACAATGGGATTAGGAAGTCGGGAACATTCCTAGCGGGACGTGATTCTGTGCTCCTGCGCATCCTTCATTTACCGAGCTGCAGTCAATCACTGCTATAACATAAAGGCAAAAGTCTTCAGACCCTGCGACAACTTCCGATATTTCACTAGTTTACTAGGGGTCTTCTTTAGGCCGATAAAGCTCTGTGTCCCCAAAGATTTAGTGATGTCACCATCTCAGGAAGTGATAAGCGGTGATGTCACCATCTCAGGAAGTGATAAGCGGTGATGTCACCATCTCAGGAAGTGATGTCACCATCTCAGGAAGTGATGTCACCTAATACACACTCCTTCTACCCCACACCCATGACTGGTTGGCAGAGAGGCTTCTGGGCTCACACAGTGTCTGGATCCTCACGGCAAAAGGGTTTCTCCACCTCCTCTTCCTCGTACAGTCATCCCCTCCTCGGCCTGAATTGAATAGTTCCCTGAATTTGCTAGGACTATTTTAATTTTTTGGGAAACGTATCCAGTAAATTCTGGCCTGTCCTGGGTGGAAGCTAGGCAACCTCACCCCCCCATAGTTTCGGGGCGTTCTTGGGTGTGTACTTAATTTTCCGTAGTCTTCCAACAGCATGGAAATGGCGGATAACAGAGAAATACTGATTGCACTGAATATACAGCAATACATTTAAAATGTAACGTCTTTATGGTCAGAGCTCGGTCAGATACAAAGCTCCAAACCCCCTTCACCGACATAGAATCACATGATAACATTCTCTCTCCCTGCAGTCACCACTAGGGGGAGTGTAGCACCCTGAGGATTCGGCTGCTACAGGGGTATTGCACCTCAACCCAGAGGTGTGATATTCCACTCCCGGGTAAGGATGGAGTGTGGAACTGAGCTCGGTAGGCTGCATGCACTACACACATCCCATTTCCGAGGAGCAGACCAACGGTACTCCCACTTAGAAATGTGCAGGTACGACCGAGTCTGTTCCTGGCTGGAGTGGGAGGGGGGTGGTACATCCCAGTAGTGTAGGGGCAGATAGGGGGAGCAGCCTGGGTAAAGATAGGAGCTCATTGGGTGCTGGTCACCTGAGCTCACACATAGAGGGAGTATATAAGGTGGGCACCATCTAAGATCAGGGTCAGTCAGTCAGTCTTTGCAGAGGAGTCAGTCTGTGAGAAGCAGTGGAGGAGAGAGAGAGAGCAGAGAAGCCCCAGAGAGAGTGAGAGTGGAGCAAGAAAGACCCAGAGAGGGGACAAGAAAGGAACTCTGAGAACCCAAAGTCCATCAGCGGGTGAAGAGTTGGCATTAGGGTACCGGATCCCAAGCTGGCAGAGGCTACAGCACACCTTAGCCAGGAACCGGAGGTCGTGGGCAGGATTGATCTGCCACGATCACCCACCACATCTACCCTGAAGGCAAACCACATGTAGGGTCAGGGAACCCAAGGCCAAGGGTCTCCCAACAGAAGGCCCGAGGGAGCTGGACCTAGGTAGATCCCTGGTGGGGACGGCCAGAAGACAGGACAGAAGGAGAGCTCAGGGTCACGCTCCGGACTTGCTTGGGGGTTGGCTGGATCCAGGACCTGGTGGACGCAGCACGGCTCGGGTGGTCACTTGAAGCTAGAGTGACCGGAACATCAGCAGTAAGTAAATACCCTAAACTGCACAACCCGACTCTGTCTTCACTTAATTACATCTATGCTGCACCACCACAACCCCCATCCTCTGCACCTGACCCCCTGAGGCTATACCCCACCCGTTGGGGGTTATACTACCAAGAGCTGCACCAACACCATCAGCCTCAGCGGACCCTGCTGCAGCGGCGGCCATAGTGACCGCAATACAACGGGTGGCGTAGTCGACATTAAGAACTTTATAACATCTGTAGGACTGCCACATACTCTGAGCTTGACACCCTGGGCACGGACCGGGTCACAGCCACTCGGAAGACTACAACCCCCATCTGATCCGGCTCCGGGTATTCCCCTAAAGAATATGGCCCAGGGGGCGCGTCAACTTTGGCGTAGTCGGCAGGATTACGTGCCCGCAACACCCGGGTACTGCGTGCCTGAAGAAAAGAACGAGTTTACCTCAAAAAGAAGTCTCCTGCCAGTTCCGGAGGGTCCCCGCCATCGGACTCCATCACAGGTCGATTCCAGCCGGTTGTCCGCCATTAACAGCTTTTTCCCGCCATCTGCAGAGTTTCCCGCCACAGGGAGACGATTCCCGCCATTTCCAAAGGTTTCCCGCCTTGGAAGAGCGGACGCCATTATGGGCGTGCCAGAGGGTGGCAAGAGGCCACCTCCCATCGTGGGCCAGGACCGAAAATGGCGCCAAAAGTGGAAACCGCCCCCACCAACAGAGACTGTGATGCTAGAGGTGTCTGTCAGCGTGAAAGAACTGCCCCTGGAGCTGACAATCACCAAGTGGCCCCGGGACCGCCCTCGAAGTGGGAGGACTGAGAAGGAGAGAGCAAAGATGGGTGTCGCTTGGAGCAGTCTGGAGCGAGCGCACCCGGAGGCAAGAAGCCTGGAGAAGAGTTTCGGAGGAGCTTACCCGGAGATGGCGAGAAAGCAGAGCAGCACCGGCCCGTTGGCCAGGAGCCTGCTAGAAACAGAGGAGGGAGAGCAGAGCAGCACCGGCCCGCTGGCCAGGAGCCTGCTGGAGACAACAGGAGGAGAGCAGAGCAGCACCGACCCGTTGGTCAGGAGCCTGCTGGAAACAACGACCCCACTAGGCCTAGTGGAGGTCCTAGCACAGCTCCCCCGAGATCGGGAGTGTGCACAGACTGCGCTGGAGGGCCTCGCACGGAGGATGGCCCGGGTGCAGCGAGAGACGTTGGCGGAGTGGAGCCGAGAGATGGCCCAGCAGACCGAGACCCGTCAGCGGAGCACGCCACCCAAGACGAGGAGACAGGCCGCCTCTGAGGATGGCGCGGGAGGACTCAAGGCCGGAGACGGCGCCGAGAAGGGAGCCGAACGAGTGGAGGCAGGTAAAGGGGACGTCTATACCCCAAACCGGGAAACCGCGTACCTGCCCCAGCTCCCCGTCGCAGAGCCCGAAGTCTATCCTGCCGTGCCCGTCGCTGCAACGTCACCGCCGCAGACTAGGCCTCAAACGGGAGCCGCGACCCCTGTGACGTCACACGCCTCGACCCCGAGCGTGACCAAGCAGGAAGTACCACCAGCCTGGTCGCAAGGCCTAGTACCCCCGGGTGCCGCAATACCAACAGCGCCCCCTACCTCCGCGGAGCCCCCGGCCTGGTCGCAGGGCCAAGTAGCCCAGGGCGCCGCCGTCCTTACGGTGCCCTTCACCTTCCAGATACCCCAGGCCTGGCCGCAAGGCCCGGGCAACCCGTGCGCTAACACCACCGCGCCCATAAAACCTAAAGTGCCGCATCTGGGAGAAGATCTGTTCGCCCAACACACATGGCCGGACGGGCAGCCCTTTGTCTGGCCCAGGGAGTACTACGAACGAGAGCTCCAAAAGAGGGGAAGGCCCATGTGTGAACCCCTGATCCCGGCTCCAAAGCCCGTTAAGAGGATCTCGCCCCCGCTAGAGGAAGCACAGTTTGAGTGGGACCCCACCGGAGAAGATCTCATGGGGTTCACTCAGGAGACTCGGGCAGCTGCAGCGGAGCGTGCTGAGTGCTGCCGCCAACAGCTCGAGGTCTTCGAGAGGGAGCGGAGAGAGAGGCGGGTCCGGGAACAGCAAGCTCAAATAAGGAGCGCGGAGCAGAAGAGCCGGGCCAGGAGAGACCCCCGTGCAGCGCATAGTCCCCGCACCACCGGGACTGTGATAAAGTTTAACATGCAGCATGGGTGGGGCTTCATCCGAGATCACCGCACCCTAGGCGACGTCTTCGTGACGAGGAGAGACGTTGAGTCCCACCTACCGGAGGGACACAGAGGTCGTGACCTTTACATCGGAGACGAGGTCACCTTCACCCGGCACAAGTGTGCCAAAGGACCCTACGCCCTCCATGTGCATCGCCTGACGGAGGAGGAGCTGCGGTGTGAGGAAGAGCAAGAGGACCCGGACGGGTCTGAAGCCAAAGGTAACCATAAAGCAAGAGCAGGAGGACGCCGTCGTTAAGTACAGCGAAGCAGAAGCTGTATATAGTTGCCCGTCGGGGCACCGTGAACTGAAACTGTTACTGTTGCTAAATATAGTCCCCGTTGGGACCAGCAAGTGTGAACTGTTACCCGTATTTCCCTAAATCCCACTGACCGAGGACTGAGAGCGGTCATTCCTCCCCATTACCTGGCCGAGGACTGAGAGCGGCCATAATCCCTGTATATAGTTGCGCTTCCTAAAGCGCCCCCTACCGGTTTTATAGGAAAACCATTTTTCAAGAAAAGACTGTCGCACTTTACCCGGTCACGCGTTGCACAGTGACCGGAGGAGGAGCTAGAAGCGAAGAAAAGTCTACAAGAATGTTTATATGAAAAGTTTTTATATGATGTTTTATTATGTTGTTTTATGAAAAAAAAAAAATGTATGTTTGGTGTTGTTTTATGTCTTACAGCCCGAGGACGTGCTGTGATTTACCAGGGGGGAATGTAGCACCCTGAGGATTCGGCTGCTACAGGGGTATTACACCTCAAGCCAGAGGTGTGATATTCCACTCCCGGGTAAGGATGGAGTGTGGAACTGAGCTCGGTAGGCTGCATGCACTACACACATCCCATTTCCGAGGAGCAGACCAACGGTACTCCCACTTAGAAATGTGCAGGTACGACCGAGTCTGTTCCTGGCTGGAGTGGTAGGGGGGTGGTACATCCCAGTAGTGTAGGGGCAGATAGGGGGAGCAGCCTGGGTAAAGATAGGAGCTCATTGGGTGCTGGTCACCTGAGCTCACACATAGAGGGAGTATATAAGGTGGGCACCATCTAAGATCAGGGTCAGTCAGTCAGTCTTTGCAGAGGAGTCAGTCTGTGAGAAGCAGTGGAGGAGAGAGAGAGAGCAGAGAAGCCCCAGAGAGAGTGAGAGTGGAGCAAGAAAGACCCAGAGAGGGGACAAGAAAGGAACTCTGAGAACCCAAAGTCCATCAGCGGGTGAAGAGTTGGCATTAGGGTACCGGATCCCAAGCTGGCAGAGGCTACAGCACACCTTAGCCAGGAACCGGAGGTCGTGGGCAGGATTGATCTGCCACGATCACCCACCACATCTACCCTGAAGGCAAACCACATGTAGGGTCAGGGAACCCAAGGCCAAGGGTCTCCCAACAGAAGGCCCGAGGGAGCTGGACCTAGGTAGATCCCTGGTGGGGACGGCCAGAAGACAGGACAGAAGGAGAGCTCAGGGTCACGCTCCGGACTTGCTTGGGGGTTGGCTGAATCCAGGACCTGGTGGACGCAGCACGGCTCGGGTGGTCACTTGAAGCTAGAGTGACCGGAACATCAGCAGTAAGTAAATACCCTGAACTGCACAACCCGACTCTGTCTTCACTTAATTACATCTATGCTGCACCACCACAACCCCCATCCTCTGCACCTGACCCCCTGAGGCTATACCCCACCCGTTGGGGGTTATACTACCAAGAGCTGCACCAACACCATCAGCCTCAGCGGACCCTGCTGCAGCGGCGGCCATAGTGACCGCAATACAACGGGTGGCGTAGTCGACATTAAGAACTTTATAACATCTGTAGGACTGCCACATACTCTGAGCTTGACACCCTGGGCACGGACCGGGTCACAGCCACTCGGAAGACTACAACCCCCATCTGATCCGGCTCCGGGTATTCCCCTAAAGAATATGGCCCAGGGGGCGCGTCAGGAGCTCAAGACATTATAGAATGGGCAAAAGGGGCAATTGTGGAGGGACCCAGCGCCTTCCTGCCCCCCATTCAGTTTTGCTGTTAGGATCTAGCTCGTCATATGCCAAAAGCCCACTCTCCTGTTATGACACGTCAATAGGGGCTTTATAGATCAGTTTAGGGGCTTTCCTGGGGCCCACGTTAAACATTGAACTGATGGGCTCAGTGGCAGACGCAGGCAGACGAGGGTCCTGTGCAAGAACAGTATATGGGCCCTTGGAAGTTCAACAGCTCATTACAATGCATCCTACATGTCTGTGACAGAAGCTGCTTGATGCAGTGTTAGGATGTTATGAAGTCGGGAGAACCCGGCGGCGTACCCCTCCTCGGCACAGGGACCCTAGGAGCGCCAGGATGCTGCAGGCTGCTGGAGGGAATGTATGAGAGGGAAGTATGACAACTTTATTCTTTTAAATAGAATTAATTAAATGGGAGTTTGAAGATGAGCACATGGGGAATTGGGAGTGGAGGGTGGGAAGAGCAAAAGGCGAATTGGGAGTGGAGGGTGGGAAGAGCACAGGGAGAATTGGGAGTGGGGGTGAGCAAATGGAGAATTGGGAGTGGAGGGTGGGAAGAGCAAAAGGCGAATTGGGAGTGGAGGGTGGGAAAAGCACATGGAGAATTGGGAGTGGGGGTGAGCACATAGAGAATTGGGAGTGGAGGGTGGGAAGAGCAAAAGGCGAATTGGGAGTGGAGGGTGGGAAAAGCACATGGAGAAATGGGAGTGGGGGTGAGCACATGGAGAATTGGGAGTGGAGGGTGGGAAGAGCAAAAGGCGAATTGGGAGTGGAGGGTGGGAAAAGCACATGGAGAATTGGGAGTGGTGGGGTGAGCACATGGAGAATTGGGAGTGGGGGGTGAGCACATGAGGAATTGGGAGTGGAGGGGTGAGCACATGGAGAATTAGGAGGGGGGGTGAGCACATGGAGAATTAGGAGGGGGGGTGAGCACATGGAGAATTGGGAGTGGTGGGGTGAGCACATGGGGAATTGGGAGTGGAGGGGTGAGCACATGGAGAATTAGGAGGGGGGGGTGAGCACATGGAGAATTGGGAGTGGGGGGTGAGCACATGGAGAATTGGGAGTGGTGGGGTGAGCACATGGAGAATTGGGAGTGGGGGGTGAGCACATGGAGAATTGGGAGTGGAGGGGTGAGCACATGGAGAATTGGGAGTGGAGGGGTGAGCACATGGAGAATTGGGAGTGGAGGGGTGAGCACATGGAGAATTAGGAGGGGGGGTGAGCACATGGAGAATTGGGAGTGGTGGGGTGAGCACATGGAGAATTGGGAGTGGTGGGGTGAGCACATGGAGAATTGGGAGTGGGGGGTGAGCACATGAGGAATTGGGAGTGGAGGGGTGAGCACATGGAGAATTAGGAGGGGGGGTGAGCACATGGAGAATTAGGAGGGGGGGTGAGCACATGGAGAATTGGGAGTGGTGGGGTGAGCACATGGGGAATTGGGAGTGGAGGGGTGAGCACATGGAGAATTAGGAGGGGGGGGTGAGCACATGGAGAATTGGGAGTGGGGGGTGAGCACATGGAGAATTGGGAGTGGTGGGGTGAGCACATGGAGAATTGGGAGTGGGGGGTGAGCACATGGAGAATTGGGAGTGGAGGGGTGAGCACATGGAGAATTGGGAGTGGAGGGGTGAGCACATGGAGAATTGGGAGTGGAGGGGTGAGCACATGGAGAATTAGGAGGGGGAGTGAGCACATGGAGAATTGGGAGTGGTGGGGTGAGCACATGGAGAATTGGGAGTGGTGGGGTGAGCACATGGAGAATTGGGAGTGGGGGGTGAGCACATGGAGAATTAGGAGTGGTGGGGTGAGCACATGGGGAATTGGGAGTGGAGGGGTGAGCACATGGAGAATTGGGAGTGGAGGGTAGGAAGAGGACATGGAGAATTGGGAGTGGGGGGTGAGCACATGGGGAATTGGGAGTGGGGGGTGAGCACATGGGGAATTGGGAGTGGAGGGGTGAGCACATGGAGAATTGGGAGTGGGGGGTGAGCACATGGGGAATTGGGAGTGGAGGGGTGAGCACATGGAGAATTGGGAGTGGGGGGTGAGCACATGGGGAATTGGGATTGGAGGGGTGAGCACATGGAGAATTAGGAGGGGGGGGTGAGCACATGGAGAATTGGGAGTGGTGGGGTGAGCACATGGAGAATTGGGAGTGGTGGGGTGAGCACATGGAGAATTGGGAGTGGAGGGGTGAGCACATGGAGAATTGGGAGTGGAGGGGTGAGCACATGGAGAATTGGGAGTGGAGGGGTGAGCACATGGAGAATTAGGAGGGGGGGTGAGCACATGGAGAATTGGGAGTGGTGGGGTGAGCACATGGAGAATTGGGAGTGGTGGGGTGAGCACATGGAGAATTGGGAGTGGGGGGTGAGCACATGGAGAATTAGGAGTGGTGGGGTGAGCACATGGGGAATTGGGAGTGGAGGGGTGAGCACATGGAGAATTGGGAGTGGAGGGTAGGAAGAGGACATGGAGAATTGGGAGTGGTGGGGTGAGCACATGGAGAATTGGGAGTGGTGGGGTGAGCACATGGAGAATTGGGAGTGGGGGGTGAGCACATGGAGAATTAGGAGTGGTGGGGTGAGCACATGGGGAATTGGGAGTGGTGGGGTGAGCACATGGGGAATTGGGAGTGGAGGGGTGAGCACATGGAGAATTGGGAGTGGAGGGTAGGAAGAGGACATGGAGAATTGGGAGTGGGGGGTGAGCACATGGAGAATTGGGAGTGGAGGGGTGAGCACATGGAGAATTGGGAGGGGGGGTGAGCACATGGAGAATTGGGAGTGGTGGGGTGAGCACATGGACAATTGGGAGTGGTGGGGTGAGCACATGGAGAATTGGGAGTGGGGGTGAGCACATGGAGAATTAGGAGTGGTGGGGTGAGCACATGGGGAATTGGGAGTGGAGGGGTGAGCACATGGAGAATTGGGAGTGGAGGGTAGGAAGAGGACATGGAGAATTGGGAGTGGTGGGGTGAGCACATGGAGAATTGGGAGTGGTGGGGTGAGCACATGGAGAATTGGGAGTGGGGGGTGAGCACATGGAGAATTAGGAGTGGTGGGGTGAGCACATGGGGAATTGGGAGTGGTGGGGTGAGCACATGGGGAATTGGGAGTGGAGGGGTGAGCACATGGAGAATTGGGAGTGGAGGGTAGGAAGAGGACATGGAGAATTGGGAGTGGGGGGTGAGCACATGGAGAATTGGGAGTGGAGGGGTGAGCACATGGAGAATTGGGAGTGGAGGGGTGAGCACATGGAGAATTAGGAGGGGGGGGTGAGCACATGGAGAATTGGGAGTGGTGGGGTGAGCACATGGAGAATTGGGAGTGGTGGGGTGAGCACATGGACAATTGGGAGTGGTGGGGTGAGCACATGGAGAATTGGGAGTGGGGGGTGAGCACATGGAGAATTAGGAGTGGTGGGGTGAGCACATGGGGAATTGGGAGTGGAGGGGTGAGCACATGGAGAATTGGGAGTGGAGGGTAGGAAGAGGACATGGAGAATTGGGAGTGGGGGGATGAGCACATGGAGAATTGGGAGTGGAGGGGTGAGCACATGGAGAATTGGGAGTGGAGGGGTGAGCACATGGAGAATTAGGAGGGGGGGGTGAGCACATGGAGAATTGGGAGTGGTGGGGTGAGCACATGGAGAATTGGGAGTGGAGGGGTGAGCACATGGAGAATTGGGAGTGGAGGGGTGAGCACATGGAGAATTAGGAGGGGGGGGTGAGCACATGGAGAATTGGGAGTGGTGGGGTGAGCACATGGACAATTGGGAGTGGAGGGGTGAGCACATGGAGAATTGGGAGTGGAGGGGTGAGCACATGGAGAATTAGGAGGGGGGGTGAGCACATGGAGAATTGGGAGTGGTGGGGTGAGCACATGGACAATTGGGAGTGGTGGGGTGAGCACATGGAGAATTGGGAGTGGGGGTGAGCACATGGAGAATTAGGAGTGGTGGGGTGAGCACATGGGGAATTGGGAGTGGAGGGGTGAGCACATGGAGAATTGGGAGTGGAGGGTAGGAAGAGGACATGGAGAATTGGGAGTGGGGGGTGAGCACATGGGGAATTGGGAGTGGAGGGGTGAGCACATGGAGAATTGGGAGTGGGGGGTGAGCACATGGGGAATTGGGAGTGGAGGGGTGAGCACATGGAGAATTAGGGGGGGGGGTGAGCACATGGAGAATTGGGAGTGGGGGGTGAGCACATGGAGAATTGGGAGTGGTGGGGTGAGCACATGGAGAATTGGGAGTGGGGGGTGAGCACATGGAGAATTGGGAGTGGTGGGGTGAGCACATGGAGAATTGGGAGTGGAGGGGTGAGCACATGGAGAATTGGGAGTGGAGGGGTGAGCACATGGAGAATTGGGAGTGGAGGGGTGAGCACATGGAGAATTAGGAGGGGGGGGTGAGCACATGGAGAATTGGGAGTGGTGGGGTGAGCACATGGAGAATTGGGAGTGGTGGGGTGAGCACATGGAGAATTGGGAGTGGGGGGTGAGCACATGGAGAATTAGGAGTGGTGGGGTGAGCACATGGGGAATTGGGAGTGGAGGGGTGAGCACATGGAGAATTGGGAGTGGAGGGTAGGAAGAGGACATGGAGAATTGGGAGTGGGGGGTGAGCACATGGGGAATTGGGAGTGGAGGGGTGAGCACATGGAGAATTGGGAGTGGAGGGTAGGAAGAGCACATGGAGAATTGGGAGTGGTGGGGTGAGCACATGGGGAATTGGGAGTGGAGGGGTGAGCACATGGAGAATTGGGAGTGGAGGGTAGGAAGAGCACATGGAGAATTGGGAGTGGGGGGTGAGCACATGGGGAATTGGGAGTGGAGGGGTGAGCACATGGAGAATTGGGAGTGGAGGGTAGGAAGAGCACATGGAGAATTGGGAGTGGTGGGGTGAGCACATGGGGAATTGGGAGTGGGGGGTGAGCACATGGAGAATTGGGAGTGGTGGGGTGAGCACATGGAGAATTGGGAGTGGAGGGGTGAGCACATGGGGAATTGGGAGTGGTGGGGTGAGCACATGGAGAATTGGGAGTGGAGGGGTGAGCACATGGAGAATTGGGAGTGGTGGGGTGAGCACATGGAGAATTGGGAGTGGTGGGGTGAGCACATGGAGAATTGGGAGTGGTGGGGTGAGCACATGGGGAATTGGGAGTGGGGGGTGAGCACATGGAGAATTGGGAGTGGTGGGGTGAGCACATGGAGAATTGGGAGTGGTGGGGTGAGCACATGGAGAATTGGGAGTGGTGGGGTGAGCACATGGAGAATTGGGAGTGGGGGGTGAGCACATGGAGAATTAGGAGTGGTGGGGTGAGCACATGGGGAATTGGGAGTGGAGGGGTGAGCACATGGAGAATTGGGAGTGGAGGGTAGGAAGAGGACATGGAGAATTGGGAGTGGGGGGTGAGCACATGGGGAATTGGGAGTGGAGGGGTGAGCACATGGAGAATTGGGAGTGGAGGGTAGGAAGAGCACATGGAGAATTGGGAGTGGTGGGGTGAGCACATGGGGAATTGGGAGTGGAGGGGTGAGCACATGGAGAATTGGGAGTGGAGGGTAGGAAGAGCACATGGAGAATTGGGAGTGGGGGGTGAGCACATGGGGAATTGGGAGTGGAGGGGTGAGCACATGGAGAATTGGGAGTGGAGGGTAGGAAGAGCACATGGAGAATTGGGAGTGGTGGGGTGAGCACATGGGGAATTGGGAGTGGGGGGTGAGCACATGGAGAATTGGGAGTGGTGGGGTGAGCACATGGAGAATTGGGAGTGGAGGGGTGAGCACATGGGGAATTGGGAGTGGTGGGGTGAGCACATGGAGAATTGGGAGTGGAGGGGTGAGCACATGGAGAATTGGGAGTGGTGGGGTGAGCACATGGAGAATTGGGAGTGGTGGGGTGAGCACATGGAGAATTGGGAGTGGTGGGGTGAGCACATGGGGAATTGGGAGTGGGGGGTGAGCACATGGAGAATTGGGAGTGGTGGGGTGAGCACATGGAGAATTGGGAGTGGAGGGGTGAGCACATGGGGAATTGGGAGTGGTGGGGTGAGCACATGGAGAATTGGGAGTGGAGGGGTGAGCACATGGAGAATTGGGAGTGGTGGGGTGAGCACATGGAGAATTGGGAGTGGTGGGGTGAGCACATGGAGAATTGGGAGTGGTGGGGTGAGCACATGGAGAATTGGGAGTGGGGGGTGAGCACATGGAGAATTAGGAGGGGGGGTGAGCACATGGAGAATTGGGAGTGGAGGGTAGGAAGAGCACATGGAGAATTGGGAGTGTGGGGATGAGCACATGGAGAATTAGGAGGGGGGGTGAGCACATGGAGAATTGGGAGTAGAGGGGATGAGCACATGGGGAATTGAGAGTGGAGGGTGGGAAGAGCACATGGGGAATTGAGAGTGGAGGGTGGGAAGAGCACATGGGGAATTGAGAGTGGAGGGTGGGAAGAGCACATGGGGAATTGAGAGTGGAGGGTGGGAAGAGCACATGGGGAATTGGGAGTGGTGGGGTGAGCACATGGAGAATTGGGAGTGGGAAGAGGACATGGAGAATTGGGGGTGGGGAGAGTAAATGATGATGAATAGAGGGTGTGGGTGGGGAGAGAACGGACATGGCATAATGAATTGGGGCAGAGGGTGCTTGTAAATATAATGAATCGGGGAGCAGGAGGTACAGAGTAGGGGGCGTTGCGGATGCAGGAGTGTGACTGGTAATAAATTGGGGGAAAGAGTACAAGTTCTAATTCATTTATATATTTATTAGTTGGCGCAGAGGTGGATTACAATTTATATTTGGAATGGTGGGTTGCATAATAACTAATGCTATATTAATGGTGGGTGCACGTCTGTATTCAGCTGTGTAATGTAGAAGTTGGGGAATGTGCTCTTGATAACTGTGTGTTATTTTATGCAGAGACGAGTCCTGGCTGGAAGACGTGATGGCGGTCTGTGCTGGATGAAGGAGAAAAGCGAAGATGAAGGACTTCACCTTGAGACGTCACCGGTGAGTCAGTGTGTTATCTATATACTGACACTGTACACTATATACTATGTACAGGGCTCCTGTGTATAATGTCATTGGTGATCAATGTATTACCTGTACACTATATACAGAGCTCCTGTGTATAATGCCACTGGTGATCACTATATTATGTGTACACTTACATTATACACTATATACCACATACAGAGCTCCCGTGTATAATGGCACTTATAGTAATATTAGTATTGTGTTTATTTTAATAATGATCAGTATTGTAGTATTCGGTCACTATGTGGTGGTAATATGTGGTCCAGTCATGGTGTGGCAGTATTTGTCCCTTGTATGTGGTATTATTCGTTGACAATGTGGTGGTAATATGTGGTCTGGTCATGCTGTGGTGGTTTTTGTCTCTTGTATGTGGGATTATTCGGTCACTATGTGGTGGTAATATGTGGTCTGGTCATGGTGTGGTGATATTTGATCCTTGTATGTGGTATTATTGGTAATTTTAAAAAATGTATGACACATTCCCTTTAAGAAAAATAAATAAAAATATACCTAAAAAGGGTATTGGATATTTTAAGAAATGTTTAATAGGTTAGAGTAGAGTAGAGCCCGGCCAAAAGAGTCTACCTTATTGTGGTGGCGGCTTTAAAAATCTTTTGGCCAAAACAAAAGTTCCTGGCTATGTATGTGATCTGGCGTTCGATGGGAACTGGTAATGTGTGATTGGTGAGGACGTGGTGCAGAAGTGGAGTTTTTCCAAAGGTGGGCAGTGGGACTGTAGAAGGTTAGAGGGATGGAGGCGGAGCTGGGGTGGAGCCTGGGCGGAGTCTCAAGGGGGCCCGAAAACTTTGCCAGTATGGGGCCCTGAAATTCCTGGTGGCAGCCCTGTATACACATAATAGTATGTCCTTTCTGACCAGCCACAGAAACACACATACATTCACAAGTCAACACAAACGCAATAGTGTATTTCTCTTGGCTTAACAAATCTAGATGTCTGGCTGATTAAGATAAGAAGCTGTTTCGTCACAGATGTGTAATGAATAATAACATGAATAGAGATATTGATATTAAAGTTCATGTGCATAAGGCAACATCTTAACCAGGTATCTGAATAAATAAATATCAACTGACCCTATAAGTGGATACCTAATCCTGGAACCATGGTCATCAATAATACACATAGATACCCCAAAAAAATGACATGAAATGTCCTTGCCCTGACGCGTGTTTCACACCGCTTTCTCAAGGGGATGGTAAACCGAAACAGACATTACTCAATAAACGTAGAGGTACAGCGTGGTGGTAAGTGGAATACGTTAGAGTATGCGGCATCTGCTGTTTTGCTCCTGATCGGCACTTCTTCAGGTAGGAGGGATGTGCTTGTCAGGCACAATATGGACTGTTGTCTGCTGCAGTTTAGTGCACTGGCGAGTGGCAGAATTCATCCTACATTTGCACATCCATATACTCTCTGGCTTCTCTTTGCTCTTTTTATGAGCACCACTGAAGTGTACAGGGGTCGTGCTTTCTGCTCTGTGCCGATACTGACTCTCTAAAATCGACTACAATCTTAATTATTGTGATAATTTGCTGAGATTCCACAAAAGAACCTTATTGGCTGGAGCTGAGATCAGTAACTATGTATCAGCGTGAGATGGATCAGGTGGTCGGATCACTGCCAGTCTCTGGTGCAGGTGGAGCCATTGTCCCTGTGCTTATAAGTATATTGCTACATTGTTACAATCATTACAATCATTCATACAATAATTAACCATTGCTGGGAATTTCTGAATTCTTATAGACCGATACCAGAGACGGCAGCATTACAGAGGGCTTCATCCAGCTTCGGGTTGTTAGAATATTCTTTTACCAGAAATAACATTTATCACAATTAATGTTTTAATTTTTTATACATAACTTTTTTTCTTTTCCATTTAGTCCATCTGTGGAGTAATTATTATAAATTGTATATGACTGTCGGAACGGAGGAGGGCGCATTGCAGGCAGGGCCCCTGTATTTAAACTAGGGAACCCCAGGTAGAACATGAAAAATGAGCTATAATGGGATTTCTCCAGACCTTCCCCTGTAATATAAAATAATGTCATAATAACGCAGGGCTGTAATAGGGTCAGAATAGGCCGAGATCTGGGATTCCTGTTAACAATTAGATTTGGGATTCCATGATTAATTCCGAGCTGGTACCAGGCCGGGGAATATTAAATCTTGGAGAAAGGCCTTTTAAACATTTGTTTTTCTTAATTTTGTGTCACATTAGAGGGATGTTGTGAAGCTTCGGAGATTTGATTTTGTGTGTGTTACAGAAAGCATCAATTTATATGTCTCATTGCCGGGATGACGGATCAGGGGCCAGCACTGTGTGTCATCCCCGCTGATCAGTACACAGAAGAATTCCAGGGGTCAAGATTCAGAGACGGGATCTAAAAAGAGGAAAATATGTCGAAACCAGGATTGAAGCAGCAAACTGATACTATGAGGGTATGAGCTGGTAATGCTACCGCATATGCACAGGTCGGGTTATAATATACTGCTATATATGCTTACACTGTGTTCCAAATTATTATGCAAAAAGTGTTTTGGAGTGATAAGGGAAGAATTTGTTTGTTTGTCAGTTAAACTCATTGATGGTGATGTGTGTCAGGGCTCTTTATATCACTGTAAGCAATTGCAGACACCTGTGCTAATTAGTTTGGCAGGTGTGTCCAATGAAAGGCAAGACTACTTAAGAAGGCTGTCCCACATTATTAAGCAGCCTACATTTTCTGCCAAAATGGGAAAGAAAAAGGATGTGTCGGCTGCTGAGAAGCAACAAATTGTGGAGTGTTTAGGTCAAGGCATGACTACAATCAACATTGCCAAGACACTTCATCCTGATCATCGCACAATCAAGAAGTATGTAGCTGATTCACAGTACACACGTGTGTGTGCTGATAAGGGAAAATTGAGGACTCTTTCCTACAGGCAATTACATCAGGTTAAAAGAGCAGCGGCAAAAAAGCCTTGTCATAGCAGCAGACAAGTTTTTGAAGCTGCTGGTGCCTCCAACATCCCCCGAACAACAAGATGCAGGGTCCTTCAGAGGTTTGCAGCTGTGCGTAAGCCATCCTGTCGACCTCCTCTATCCACTGTACACAAGCAGAAACGGCTCCAGTGGGCCAAACATTACATGAAGATTGACTTCAAAACTGTTTTGTTCACGGATGAGTGCCGTGCAGCGCTCGATGGTCCAGATGGATGGAGTGGAGGATGGCTGGTTGATGGACACCCCATGCAAACACGGCTACGGCGCCAACAAGGAGGAGGTGGAATAATGTTTTGGGCTGGAATCATGGGGAGAGAGATTGTCGGCCCTTTTAGGATCCCTGAAGGGGTATAGATGAACTCCATAATGTATGTTGAGTTTCTCAAACAGCACTTCCTTCCATGGTTCAAGAAGAAGAACCGTGCATTCCACAGCAAGATCATTTCATGCATGATAATGCACCATCTCATGCTGCACATAACACATCTGCATCTCTGGCTGCTATGGGCATAAAAGGGGACAAACTTATGGTGTGACCCCCATGCTCCCCTGACCTCTACCCCATTCAGAACCTTTGGAGCATCATCAAAAGGAGTGTCTATGATGGCGGGAGGCAGTTCACATCTAAGCAACAGCTCTGGGAGGGTATTCTGTCCTCATGCAAAACAATTGAAGCAGAAACCATCCAAAACCTGACAAATTCAATGGACGAGAGAGTTCAGAAGCTCCTTTCCAACAAGGGGTCCTATGTGCAAATGTAACATCACCTAGAATAAAGTTTTGAGGTGAAAACTGTGTGATTTCAGTGTGTAATAACCGGCTAATGCTTAGAATTTCACAAATGACCATTTTTTTTGTTCTTTATTAAAATGAAAAGGTTGAAAACTCTGCTGTGCAGAATAATTTGGAACCTGCATTTTGAGTGCAGTTTGAGTGTTTTATTTTTTAAAAAATATACTGTTATCATCGGCAGTTTATACAAAAACCTTTCAATTGTACTCGAATAGTTATTTGACTGGAAAATTACAATGACTGCAATTCATATAGGGAATCTGGGAAAGTCTGAGAAAATATTACTTGCATAATAATTTGGAACACAGTGTATATTACTAATTATATGTAAAGTTAAAGGGAACCTGTAAGCTGATACCCGCTGCCAAAACCACAGGCCCCATGAATCCGAGCCTGGCTACCCAACTGCAGCTCCGGCATCTCAGAGAAAATATAGTTTTAAGATCCGGCAGGGGACTATAGGGAGAGATGGGACGTGCCCGGCACCGTGCCCGGCCGGCTTCTCCCCACATTGCTCCAAGTGATTGTCAGATCATACAGGGACATTTATCAATCACCTGGAGCAATGTGGGGTGAAGCCGTCCAGGGTGGCCCCGGACACGTCCTGTCGCTGCCTGCGGTCTCCAACTGGATATTTTAACCATATTAGAGAAAAACATATCTGCCTGCGATTGTACAGTCTGATTGGTGTGAGTGACATGAATCCACTGACAAGTGATGTACATGAAAACCATTAAAAATGGAGAAAAGGCGGCATAGGATGGTGGGCTACATCAATTGACACAGGTTGGTATACAAAAAATAATTAAAAACTGCTTATCTCAATGTGAGGCTCGGTGGATCGTCCCCTTGGGCACCAGGGCCCCCTAGGGTCTGGACGGCGTCCTTCCTGTAGGCGTCCTACTCCGTCTCTTGTTTTCTCTTTATTTCCATATTTCTTTTTAGAATCACGTTTTTGAATTAACCATCAGTTGCTCCCCCATTTTCTGATATTTTCCAGCCCGGCACTTGACTTTGTTCACAAACCTTCATGCTCTGACATTGATGATTGACCATTTAGTGGCCGCCTTTTAGGGATACTATTAAACAGGATGGAATGACAACTATACACAGTGGAATATCGTCTGTATGCTGTTATTGTATATATTTGTTAATATTCCCTTGTATTTATGATGGTCTGTGTATCAATCTTACTCCCTTATGGTGCAATCTAGTTGCCAGTGACTGTTTTGAAACTGCAGAAGATATTAACTCATTATGGTTACTGAGGAATTCGCACGCCCCTCTTACTAAGGTGCGCAGGCGCGCTTCGCTCTCCGTCTCCTGATGTCATCAAGCATCTTATCGGTGTCTGAGCATGCGTGGGAGCGATGGTGACGTGTCCCCGCTCCTGTGCATGCGTGGCCTGGCCGTGATGGCGTGTATGACACTTAGGAGGTATCATTGGCCAGTGCTGGGGTGTTTGATCTGCACTAAACCCTCCATATGGGGTTGGAGGCACTGGACCTCCCTCTGATGAAGCAACATACCTAAACATTGCGAAACGCGTGTTTCATATATGTGTACCAACCTGTCTGTGTCAGTTGATGTAGCCCACCATCCTATAGTGCCTTTTCTCCAGATTTAATGTTTTTTAATGTACATCACTTGGTAATCTATAGCACTTAATACAATTTCATTATGAGCATTAACTCCTTGTGTTCTCCTTTTGCCGATATTTTGCTGGAGTTGCTTTGAGCCATTTTTTTTTGCATTTGAGATATTTCTAAATAGCTTTATTCTGAATAGTGTATTTTTTTGGATCATGTATATCTAATAGTAAATATATGGCCTACATGTAGTCATAAGGACTATACAATTATAGTATTACACAGCCCTGGCAAAAATTGAGAGAACACTGCAAAATTGTCATTTTCTCTGATTTTTCTCTTTCTAGGTATATTTTTGAGTAAAATGTACATTGTTGTTTTATTCTATAAACTACTGACAACGTCTCCGAAATTCAAAGCTACAAATGTTGTATTTATTTGCAGCAAATGAAAAATTGTCAAAATAATAAAAAAGTACCAGCGCTTTCAGACCTCAAATAATGCAAAGAAAACAAGTTCTTATTAATTTAGAAACAACAATCCTCATGTTTTAACTCAGGAAGGATTCAGGAATCAATATTTGGTGAAATAACCATGATTGTTAAAATATATATATATTCATCTTCCTCTTGATTACATTCCAGAGGTTTTCAATGGGGTTCAGGTCTGGAGATTGGGCGGCCATGACAGGGTCTTGATAGGGGGCTCCTTCATCCACACATTGAGTGACCTAGCGGTGTGGCATGGGTCATTGTCCTCAGAGTTGGTGAACATTGTCTGAGCAGAAGGAAGCCAGTGTTTTTCCAGGATAACCTTGTCTGCGACTTGATTCATACGTCCTTCGCCCAATTCCAGCCTTGCTGAAGCGTCCCCAGATCATCACCGATCCTCCACCATATTTCACAGTGGGTGCAGACACTGTGGCTTGTACGCCTCTCCAGGTCTCCGTCTAACCATTAGACAACCAGGTGTTGGGCAAAGCTGAAAATTAGACTCATCAGAGAAGATGACCTTACTCCGGTCCTTTATGGTCCAATCCTTATGGTCTTTGGCAGTCTTCTCCCCGGCTCTCCTTTGCTTCTCATTGATGAAAGGCTTTTTTCTAGCTTTCCATGACTTGAGGCCTCTAGGAGCCTGTTATGAACTGTTCTTGCCGTGCTCTTCACCCCAGCGGCCATTCCTTTTGTAGGTCACTTGATGTCATCCTGCGGTTGCTGAGTGACATTGGAATAAGATGTCGGTCATCCCGGTCACGGAGAGTCACTCTCGCCCTCTGCCGATCTGTAGCTTTGTTGTCGCCAATGTCTGCTGCTTGACCTTGTTGTAATGGACTGCCGTCTTCGAAATTTTAAGGATGGAGGCAACATGACGCTCACCGTATCCCTCCGCTAGTGAAGCCAGAATTGAGCCCTTCTTTTCCTCACTCAACACTTTTCCTTTCACCTCCTTTGGCATGGTGAAAAGTTATTTTTTCATTCAAATGACTTTTGGGCCGTTCCTAACACTTGTTTTGCCATCCAGTTTGTCCTATTGCAAGAGGATTGTGAAGACCACCGCAGGGTTTTTTATACTTTCCCTCGTTACATAAGATTTGGTTCAGGTGATCACCGAATCAGAAGCACATGAAGTAGAAGGAGGTGGACGGTGAGTGGAATTCAGCTGACACTGGAAGGAATGGCTGAAGACATGGAGAGAACTGGGCAGAGGTCTCTTCATTTTTGCCAGAGCTGTATATACATAGGGCATATATGAAGTTGTTTGTACTCAACCATTTATACAACCCCAATTCCCATAAAATTGGGCTGCTGTGTAAAATTGAATGCAATGATTTGGAAGTCTCCTCTCACCATATTTTATCACACAGGACACAGATCTGAAGTTGAACGTTGGATATCTCTCCACTTCACGGGAAAAATTAATTTAAATTTAACACATTTAGAAATTTCTGGCAGCGACACATCTTAAAAAAGTTGAGACAAGGTTAACAAAAGGCTGGAAAAGTAAGTGGTTCTAATGAAAAACAGCCAGAAAGCCAATTTTCAAGTAAGTCACATGACTGTATAAAGAGCAAGTGAGAGAGACAGAGTCTCTCCAAGGCAAAGATGGTCAGAGGTCATCGATCTGTGGACAACCACAGCTAAAATTGTGAATAGTTTCAGAAAAATGTTCCACAACATAAAAATGTAAATACTTTGACCATCCACCATATACAGTACATAATATCATCAGAAGATTCAGGGAGTGTGGAGAAACCCATGTCTACAAGGGACAAGGCCAGCAGTCAGTATTGGAGGCTTCTGACATCCAGAACCTCAGGCAACTTTGCATTAAAAACAGGGTGATACAATCATAGAAATCATGGCATGGGCTCCGGAATAATCCAGGATTTATTGTCTGTGAGCACAGGTCGCTGTACAATCTACAAATGTAAGTGACAGCTCCATCATGTAAAGAAAAAGACAAATATCAAGACAGTCCAGAAACGCTGCCATTTTCTCAGGGCAAAAGCTAATTTATAATGGACAGCAGCAAAATGGAAAATTGTTCTGTGGTCGGATGAATCAGAATGGGAAATTCTTTATGGAAACCACAGACACTGTGTCCGGCGGACTCAGGAGAAGAGTGACCATCCAGCTTCTTATCGAGTAGAGGGACTATTCAGCGTGCTATCGAGAAGAGGGACCACCCAGCTTGTCATGTCATGGATGAGAGGGGCCATCCAGCTTGTCATGGAGGAGGTGGACCATCCAGATTGTTATTGAGGAAAGGGACCATCCAGATTGTTATTGAGGAGAAGGACCATCCAGCTTGCTTTCGAGAAGAGGGACAAACCAGCTTTTCGTCAAGGGAGGGACTATCCAGCTTGTCATCGAGGAGAGCAACCATCCAGGTTGTTATCGAGGAAAGGGACCATCCAGCTTGTCATTGAGGAGAGGGACTATCCAGCTTGTTATTGAGGAGAGGCACTATCCAGCTTGTCATTGAGGAGAGGGACCAGCCAGCTTATCATGGAGGACAGGGACCATCCAGCTTGTCATCAAGGAGAAGGACCATCCATCTTGTTCTCAGTACACAGTTCTGCATCTCTGATGTATGGGTGGAATTAGTGCTTATGGCAAGGGCAGTGCATATATGAGAGGCACTATCAATGCTGAGCGTTATATAGAGATGATAGACTGACATTTGCTCCATTCAGACAACGTCTATTCTAGGTAAGACCTTGTCTATTTCAGCAACACAATGATAAACTCCATCCTGCATCCATCACAGCAGCACGGCTCCTCAATAAAAGAGTCCGGGGGATGAACAGGCCGCCTTCAGTCTGGACCTTTCACCAACAGAAAACATTTATACTTGCAATAGATGAGCCCGGTGTACCACTCTGTTGTCTGTGCACACTTGGTGCAACCATCCACAAGGTTGGAGCAATACAGGGAAATCCGGAAACCAGACGTCCTCCTTTGCTAACTTTATCGGTACAGAAAAATCACAATGTTTCGGCCGTGCAGGGCTTTTATTAAGCCATAGCTCTCTTTTTATGGCTTGTTAAAGGCCCTGCGCATCCGAAACATTGTGATTTTTCTGTACCAATGAAGTTACCAAAAGAGGACGTCTGGCGCCCTGATTCCTGGATTTCTCTCACCAATAGAAATCATTTCGTCCTTCTTCCGGTGCCTGACTTCTATTGGCGTTCTCCTTTGTGACCGTGCCTCCCTGGGCACAATGCTGGACACGGCCTGAGTACAAGGGTGGACCCTCCTTGGGCACAAGAGTGGACAAGACCCGGGCACAAGGGTGGACACGGCCCTGGGCACAAGGGTGGACCCTGTCTGGGTACAAGGGTGGACACAGCCCGGGCACAATGGTGGACACGGCCTGGTCACAGGGGTGGACAAGGCCTGGAACGAACTGCTCTGAGATGTGTCACCGACATCAATTTCGAAATGAGTTAATTTCTTCAAATGAAATGGAAAAATGTCTGATCTGTTCTGTGTGATGAAATACGGAGACGAGAGATTTACAGATCATTAGAATCTTGTTTTCTTTACATTTTACACATCACCAACTTTTTTGAATTGGGGTTGTAGTATAATGGATGCATAGAGGATACATAGTATATATGCAGCTGTATGGACTGTACCGATGTTCTATAGCATATGTATAGAGTCTTGAAAATGTATATGGTTAATAAGTTAATTGTGATAATTAATTTTTTTGCCATTAAAAATAAGTGAGAACAAAGCAGATCCATTGGATATTGCATTAAGTATTACAGACCACCGGTAAATACAAGTGCACAACCCCCCTCCTCTAAAATAGAAACCCCCTAAGGGACGATACTGACAGATTTCTGTAAGGCTTCCAGAATGCAATAGAGGAGCAAAGAAAAGAGTCCTGAACCCCAAGATTTTGAGGGTGATTGTCAGAATTATACTGGACTAGTATAAGCTCAAGAAGACCCCCACCAGCCATACAGGACAAGCCGCTGTCCCACCAGCCATACAGGACAGGCCGCTGTCCCACCGGCCATACAGGACAGGCCGCTGTCCCACCAGCCATACAGGACAGGCCGCTGTCCCACCGGCCATACAGGACAGGCCGCTGTCCCACCGGCCATACAGGACAGGCCGCTGTCCCACCGGCCATACAGGACAGGCCGCTGTCCCACCAGCCATACAGGACAGGCCGCTGTCCCACCAGCCATACAGGACAGGCCGCTGTCCCACCGGCCATACAGGACAGGCCGCTGTCCCACCAGCCATACAGGACAGGCCGCTGTCCCACCAGCCATACAGGACAGGCCGCTGTCCCACCGGCCATACAGGACAGGCCGCTGTCCCACCGGCCATACAGGACAGGCCGCTGTCCCACCAGCCATACAGGACAGGCCGCTGTCCCACCAGCCATACAGCACAGGACGCTGTCTCACCAGCCATACAGGACAGGCGGCTGTCCCACCGGCCATACAGGACAGGCCGCTGTCCCACCGGCCATACAGGACAGGCCGCTGTCCCACCGGCCATACAGGACAGGCCGCTGTCCCACCAGCCATACAGGACAAGCCGCTGTCCCACCAGCCATACAGGACAGGCCGCTGTCCCACCAGCCATACAGGACAGGCCGCTGTCCCACCGGCCATACAGGACAGGCGGCTGTCCCACCGGCCATACAGGACAGGCCGCTGTCCCACCACCCATACAGGACAAGCCGCTGTCCCACCAGCCATACAGGACAGGCCGCTGTCCCACCAGCCATACAGGACAGGCCGCTGTCCCACCGGCCATACAGGACAGGCGGCTGTCCCACCGGCCATACAGGACAGGCCGCTGTCCCACCACCCATACAGGACAAGCCGCTGTCCCACCGGCCATACAGGACAGGCCGCTGTCCCACCAGCCATACAGCACAGGCCGCTGTCCCACCAGCCATACAGGACAGGCCGCTGTCCCACCGGCCATACAGGACAGGCCGCTGTCCCACCGGCCATACAGGACAGGCGGCTGTCCCACCGGCCATACAGGACAGGCGGCTGTCCCACCGGCCATACAGGACAGGCGGCTGTCCCACCGGCCATACAGGACAGGCCGCTGTCCCACCGGCCATACAGGACAGGCGGCTGTCCCACCAGCCATACAGGACAGGCCGCTGTCCCACCACCCATACAGGACAAGCCGCTGTCCCACCAGCCATACAGCACAGGCCGCTGTCCCACCAGCCATACAGGACAGGCCGCTGTCCCACCGGCCATACAGGACAGGCCGCTGTCCCACCGGCCATACAGGACAGGCGGCTGTCCCACCGGCCATACAGGACAGGCGGCTGTCCCACCGGCCATACAGGACAGGCGGCTGTCCCACCGGCCATACAGGACAGGCCGCTGTCCCACCGGCCATACAGGACAGGCCGCTGTCCCACCGGCCATACAGGACAGGCCGCTGTCCCACCGGCCATACAGGACAGGCCGCTGTCCCACCACCCATACAGGACAGGCCGCTGTCCCACCGGCCATACAGGACAGGCCGCTGTCCCACCACCCATACAGGACAGGCGGCTGTCCCACCAGCCATACAGGACAGGCCGCTGTCCCACCAGCCATACAGGACAGGCCGCTGTCCCACCAGCCATACAGGACAGGCCGCTGTCCCACCAGCCATACAGGACAGGCCGCTGTCCCACCACCCATACAGGACAGGCCGCTGTCCCACCAGCCATACAGGACAGGCCGCTGTCCCACCAGCCATACAGGACAGGCCGCTGTCCCACCACCCATACAGGACAGGCCGCTGTCCCACCAGCCATACAGGACAGGCCGCTGTCCCACCAGCCATACAGGACAGGCCGCTGTCCCACCAGCCATACAGGACAGGCCGCTGTCCCACCACCCATACAGGACAGGCCGCTGTCCCACCAGCCATACAGGACAGGCCGCTGTCCCACCAGCCATACAGGACAGGCCGCTGTCCCACCTAATGGCTTCGGCTGATTCTTATGGACCCATCTGTGTCTGGGGTCCATCTTCATGTCCGTCCTACGCTGGACCCCCAACCGCACAAAATCTGAGATATTTGGTCTGAAGTTTGGGAGAAAACAGGTAATAGGAGACGGAATAACAATGGCAATAATGAATGTCATCCTCCTCTTCATCCCCTTGTCATGAATAAGCCGTCTTCCTGCAGGGGTGACAGCACATGGAGTAATTGGGTCAGACGGGGGAATGCAGGGGTTAATCTGCGATAGATGTGGCTATGAATGATGCTGCATTACACCGCTCGCTGTCACAGCCTTAATGACCTGTTTTCCTGACATTTCTCCCCATCTCGGTGTAATTGTGCTGCGGCTGCGGCCGGCGCCTGCTGCGTGCGTCTCATGGCTGCGTCCTCGGTGGATGAACAAGTCCCGACTCTTTGTATTACAAGCCGCAGGTTTCCTCATCGCACTCGGCTTTGTGATCTTCAATTACCCCAACATCATTTATTTCAGGTTTCCGAAGCTGGAGACATTTGCGTCCTGTTATCACTTTGTACCTGCGGCAAATTATATATATATATATATATACATACAGATCGGAGAGTGCAATGTATATAGGGGAGGCGTCAGAAAATCACCGCTTCTTTAAATCAGGTTTCTGTGGCATTAGTATTTCTTGAATATCTGCAAATATTTTATGTTTTTTTTAATTTTATTTTTCCATATCGTGATCTTTGTTAAAAAGAAACAAAATTAATTTGTACACTAGACACTGGGACTATTTTTAGTCTCATAACTGTACAATGACTGATAACACCTCTATATACAGTAGATAACACAGGATCCACTATTCACAATAGGTGATGTCACAGCTCACCTCCTCCTCCTGTACAATGACTGATAACACCTCTATATACAGTAGATAACACAGGATCCACTATTCACAATAGGTGATGTCACAGCTCACCTCCTCCTCCTGTGCAATGACTGATAACACCTCTATATACAGGTGATAACACAGGATTCACCATTCACAATAGGTGGTCACAGCTCACCTCCTCCTCCTCCTGTATAATGACTGATAACACCTCTATATACAGTAGATAACACAGGATCCACTATTCACAATAGGTGATGTCACAGCTCACCTCCTGCTCCTCCTGTACAATAACTGATAACACCTCTATATACAGTATATAACAGGATTCACCATTCACAATAGGTGATGTCACAGCTCACATCCTCCTTCTCCTGTACAATGACTGATAACACCTCTATATACAGCTGATAATACAGGATCCATCATTCACAATAGGTGATGTCACAGCTCACCTCCTCCTCCTCCTGTATAATGACTGATAAAACCTCTATATACAGTAGATAACACAGGATCCATCATTCACAATAGGTGATGTCACAGCTCACCTCCTCCTTCTCCTGTACAATGACTGATAACACCTCTATATACAGCTGATAACACAGGATCCATCATTCACAATAGGTGATGTCACAGCTCACCTCCTCCTCCTCCTGTATAATGACTGATAACACCTCTAAAGCATATGTATAGTGTCTTGAAAATGTATATGGTTAATAAGTTAATTATGATAATGAATTTTTCGCCATTAAAAATAAGTGAGAACAAAGCAGATCCATTGGATATTGCATTAAGTAATATCCAGCAGTAAATACAAGTGCACGACCCCCCTCAGCTAAAATAGAAACCCCCTAAGGGACGATACTGACAGATTTCTGTAAGGCTTCCAGAATGCAATAGAGGAGCAAAGAAAAGAGTCCTGAACCCCAAGATTACAACGGTATATACAGCTGATAACACAGGATCCACTGTTCACAATAGGTGATGTCACAGCTCACCTCCTCCTCCTGTACAATGACTGATAACACCTCTATATACAGTAGATAACACAGGATCCACCATTCACAATAGGTAATGTCACAGCTCACCTCCTCCTCCTGTACAATGACTGATAACACCTCTATATACAGCTGATAACACAGGATCCACTGTTCACAATAGGTGATGTCACAGCTCACCTCCTCCTCCTGTACAATGACTGATAACACCGCTATATACAGTAGATAACGAATGATCCACCATTTACAATAGATGATGTCACAGCTCACCTCCTCCTCCTCCTGTACAATGACTGATAACACCTCTATATACAGTAGATAACAGGATTCACCATTCACAATAGGTCATGTCACAGCTCACCTCCTCCTCCTGTACAATGCTTGATAACACCTCTATATACAGTAGATAACACAGGATCCACCATTCACAATAGATGATGTCACAGCTCACCTCCTCCTCCTCCTGTACAATGACTGATAACACCTCTATATACAGCAGATAATACAGGATCCATCATTCACAATAGGTGATGTCACAGCTCACCTCCTCCTCCTCCTCCTGTACAATGATTGATAACACCTCTATATACAGTAGATAACACAGGATCCACCATTCACAATAGGTGATATCACAGCCCACCTTCTCCTCCTCCTGTACAATGACTGATAACACCTCTATATACAGCAGATAATACAGGATCCATCATTCACAATAGGTGATATCACAGCCCACCTCCTCCTCCTCCTGTACAATGACTGATAACACCTCTATATACAGTACATAACTCAGGATCCACCATTCACAATAGGTGATATCACAGCTCACCTCCTCCTCCCCCTCCTGTTCAATGACTGATAACACCTCTATATACAGTAGATAATACAGGATCCATCATTCACAATAGGCGATGTCACAGCTCACCTCCTCCTCCTCCTGTACAATGACTGATAACACCTCTATATACAGCTGATGACACAGGACCCAGCATTCACAATAGGTGATGTCACAGCTCACCTCCCCCTCCTGTACAATGACTGATAACACCTCTATATACAGCTGATAACACAGGATCCACCATTCACAATAGGTGATGTCACAGCTCACCTCCTGCTCCTGTACAATGACTGATAACACCTCTATATACAGTAGATAACACAAGATCCACCATTCACAATAGGTGATATCACAGCTCACCTCCTCCTCCCCCTCCTGTTCAATGACTGATAACACCTCTATATACAGTAGATAATACAGGATCCATCATTCACAATAGGCGATGTCACAGCTCACCTCCTCCTCCTCCTGTACAATGACTGATAACACCTCTATATACAGCTGATGACACAGGATCCACCATTCACAATAGGTGATATCACAGCTCACCTCCTCCTCCTCCTCCTGTACAATGACTGATAACACCTCTATATACAGCTGATGACACAGGACCCACCATTCACAATAGGTGATGTCACAGCTCACCTTCTCCTCCTGTACAATGACTGATAACACCTCTATATACAGCTGATGACACAGGACCCACCATTCACAATAGGTGATGTCACAGCTCACCTCCTCCTCCTGTACAATGACTGATAACACCTCTATATACAGCTGATAACACAGGATTCACCATTCACAATAGGTGATGTCACAGCTCACCTCCTCCTCCTGTGCAATGACTGATAACACCTCTATATACAGCTGATGACACAGGACCCACCATTCACAATAGGTGATGTCACAGCTCACCTGCTCCTCCTGTGCAATGACTGATAACACCTCTATATACAGCTGATAACACAGGATTCACCATTCACAATAGGTGATGTCACAGCTCACCTCCTCCTCCTGTACAATGACTGATAACACCTCTATATACAGCTGATGACACAGGACCCACCATTCACAATAGGTGATGTCACAGCTCACCTCCTCCTCCTGTACAATAACTGATAACACCTCTATATACAGCTGATGACACAGGATCCACCATTCAGACCCCTCTTGTATGACCGGTTTAATCCGCCCCATCAATCTGATCACTTAGATGTTCCCCTGAAGTCGCAGCGCTTCTGTGCAGACTAACATTACAAGGTGGGCACAATATCTTATATGGATATTGATTTACCCCAATCCACACTCAAGGAAAAATGTATGAAGACTGTGGCTGAGTATGCCAGGCTTAACCCATAGCATGCTGGAGAAAGGCGAACCCCCTTATTTAGGAGGGACACGTATCTTGTAGTGAGATCTATGACATCGCCGGAGCCCCGATTTCAGCCTCAATGTCTGCCGGCTGCTGGAGTGTAATACTCAGGATACTACAAGATAGGTAACGCTGACGTGGGGCGGCTCAGGGGGGCGACATACCTGCATTATGAGGTAGGAGCCCTTCATCCACAGACCCTATGACATTGGCCAACAAGGGCGAGGGAAACATGGAGGGTCACACCTAAAAAACCCAATTCAGTTTTTGCAGCAGTAATTTCAAAAGTTCGACAAAACTAAAGCAGTTATTGGAAAACCACCGCAAAAACCACACGGCGGCCGGTCAGGGGTGAACACTGACAGCCAGGGACCCCGTGCAGCACTTGTGTCATCGTGGCCACTGTGTGAACAAGCACATATTCACATGCACTATGAAGGCGCAGAAGCATGGTCACATTAGGCACGCAAATGTAAACCGTGAGCGAGAAGACATTATACGCGTCAATGCAAAAGTATAACTATATTTACATGTCAATTCTACCAAAGAAGAAAAGGGAGGCATCTGTGTGCCGCCAGGTCTGTAACTTAAAGAGTAAAAAGCATCTCATAACTCAATAGTGCACATGAAAAGAAGAAACTGTGTAATATCAGAGAAATCTGCTTCTTTCTGCACCAGGACTGATGAGAATGAATCTTCTAAATTCACAATTCAGGGGTAGAAGCTGTATTCAGTGAAGACCGATTGTTACATTACTGAGATAGGAGATGGCAGCTGCTACTCATAAGACGTTATATAGCGGGGATGGAGGGAAGAGCGAGAAGCAGAGCTCCTTCTCCGTCCTCCTCCGTCCTCCTCAGTCCTTCTCCGTCCTTCTCTATCCTCCTCCGTCCTCCTCCGTCCTCCTCCCATCCTCCTCTGTCCTTCTCCCGTCCTCCTCCGTCCTTCTCCAGTCCTTCTCCCGTCCTCCTCCGTCCTCCTCCGTCCTTCTCCCGTCCTCCTCTGTCCTCCTCCCGTCCTCCTCCGTCCTTCTCCCGTCCTCCTCCGTCCTCCTCCGTCCTTCTCCCGTCCTTCTCCCGTCTTCCTCCGTCCTCCTCCATCCTTCTCCGTTCTCCTCCGTCCTCCTCCGTCCTTCTCCGTCCTCCTCCGTCCTTCTCCGTCCTCCTCCGTCCTCCTCCGTCCTCCTCCTTCCTGCTCCGTCCTCCTCCGTCCTTCTCCGTCCTCCTCCGTCCTTCTCCGTCCTTCTCCGTCCTCCTCCGTCCTCCTCCGTCCTTCTCCGTCCTCCTCCGTCCTCCTCCTTCCTGCTCCGTCCTTCTCCGTCCTCCTCCGTCCTCCTCCGTCCTTCTCCGTCCTCCTCCGTCCTCCCCCGTCCTCCCCTGTCCTCCCCCGTCCTCCTCCTTCCTGCTCCGTCCTTCTCCGCCCTCCTCCGTCCTCCTCCGTCCTCCTCCGTCCTTCTCCGTCCTCCTCCTTCCTGCTCCGTCCTTCTCCGTCCTCCTCCGTCCTCCCCCGTCCTCCCCGTCCTCCCCCGTCCTCCTCCGTCCTCCCCCGTCCTTCCCCGTCCTCCTCCGTCCTCCCCCGTCCTCCTCCGTCCTCCTCCGTCCTTCTCCGTCCTCCCCCGTCCTCCTCCGTCCTCCCCGTCCTCCCCCGTCCTCCTCCGTCCTCCCCCGTCCTTCTCCGTCCTCCTCCGTCCTTCTCCGTCCTCCTCCGTCCTCCTCCGTCCTTCTCCGTCCTCCTCCATCCTCCTCCGTCCTCCCCCGTCCTCACCCGTCCTCCTCCGTCCTCCTCCGTCCTCCTCCGTCCTCCCCCGTCCTCCTCCGTCCTTCTCCGTCCTCCCCCGTCCTCCCCCGTCCTCCTCCGTCCTCCTCCGTCCTCCCCCGTCCTCCTCCGTCCTTCTCCGTCCTCCTCCGTCCTTCTCCGTCCTCCCCCGTCCTCCTCCGTCCTTCTCCGTCCTCCTTCGTCCTCCTCCCGTCCTCCTCCGTCCTTCTCCCGTCCTCCCCCGTCCTCCTCCGTCCTCCTCCCGTCCTCCTCCGTCCTCCCCCGTCCTCCTCCGTCCTCCTCCGTCCTCCTCCGTCCTTCCCCGTCCTTCTCCGTCCTCCCCCGTCCTCCTCCGTCCTCCCCCGTCCTCCTCCGTCCTCCTCCGTCCTCCTCCGTCCTCCTCCGTCCTCCTCCGTCCTTCCCCGTCCTTCTCCGTCCTCCCCCGTCCTCCTCCGTCCTCCCCCGTCCTCCCCCGTCCTCCTCCGTCCTCCTCCGTCCTCCCCCGTCCTCCTCCGTCCTTCTCCGTCCTCCTCCGTCCTTCTCCGTCCTCCCCCGTCCTCCTCTGTCCTTCTCCGTCCTCCTTCGTCCTCCTCCCGTCCTCCTCCGTCCTTCTCCCGTCCTCCCCCGTCCTCCTCCGTCCTCCTTCGTCCTTCTCTGTCCTCCCCCATCCTCCTCCGTCCTCCTCCGTCCTTCTCCGTCCTCCCCCATCCTTCTCCGTCCTCCTCCGTCCTCCTCCGTCCTCCTCCGTCCTCCCCCGTCCTCCTCCGTCCTCCCCGTCCTCCTCCGTCCTCCTCCGTCCTCCCCCGTCCTCCTCCGTCCTCCCCGTCCTCCTCCGCTCCTCATAGATCTCATCAGTAGCCTCTGTCCCCTCCTCTCAGCGATGTAACAATCAGTCTTCACTGAATACAGAATTTACCCCAGAATTGAGAATTTTAAAAATAAATCTTCAGTCCTGGAGGAGAAAGAAGCAGATTCTCTGACAGGAGATATTACAGAGTCTCTTACATTCCTGCGCACGATTGATTTGTGAAATAAGAACTAAAACAACGGTTGCTCTTTGCTGCATTGGTGGCAACAAGAAGAATGTTCCTACATTTATAGTCATATATTTTTCATTTTTAAGTAAACTTTACTAAATGAGGTCATGATTTTATTGTGTTTTATTATAAGTTAAATGCGTTCTTTTCATATAGGTAATTTACTGAACACCATAAAGCAAGAAGTTCACGGTACTTTAAGGGCTGCTACGATTGCACAGATACAAATATCTCCATGTTATTTACAATTTTCAGTGGACATTTAATTAAAAAGTGTATTAATAAAATGTGATTTGTGTAATTCTTTTTGCACCATTTTTAGTGACTTTATGAAAACAAAAATAATAATGCACTGATATATCTGAATGAACGTGAATGTACCGGTACAACGCACCCAGAGAAGAGGAGGACATGATGAGCAGGGCAGTGCTTGGCTCTGCCAGAACTTCTGCCGTCCACACTATAGGACCTGAGATTGAAACATTATCCATAGAGCAGAATACGTAACAGTATCACTAAACTGATAAGGCCCAATGCCTCCCAGTATCAGGGCCAATAATATCAACTATGAATGCTTCCAAACATTAGCTGCAAAACCCAAAAATTGGAGCAAATTGTCCATAAAAAAATAAAACAATCTTTATTGAAATAGTGCAAATATATAGGCAAAACATATGTATATATGAACCATAATTAGATATGATCAGTTATACAAATCAGGTGTTAAGAAATGACAACCACCACATATAATAGTCTGGGAAGGGAAGAGCAGATGTCCACGTAAACTGTACATAAAGTGCTAGTGCTCAATGTACTAACTCACACTGGGTACTATGTCTGCAATATACAAAGTTACAGCCCTACGAGGAAGCCAATGTGAAACGCGCGTTGGGCCTGCTGCGGTGACATCCCACATGAGCTAACTATGGGTAATAGCTTATGTTTTGTTGTCTGTGTATGAGTGCAAATAGTCTAATAATATACTTATCTTTACTTGGTACCTGCTGTTACTACTACTTGGAGTGACTTTGTACATTGCAGACATAGTACTCTGTGTGAGTTAGTACATTGAGCACTAGCACTTTATGTGGACATCTGCTCTTCCCTTCCCAGACTATTATGTGTGGTGGTTGTCATTGCTTAACACCTGATTTGTATCACTGATCTGGTCTAACTATGGTTCATATATATGTTTTGCCTATACTGTATATTTGTGCTATTTCAATATTGTTTTATTTTTTATGGATAATTTGCTCCAATTTTTGGGTTTTGCAACTATAGGACCTGAGAGTGAGACCCAACCAAGGCCAACTAAAAGGAAAAAACAGTCCGTCTAGAACCCAGTCAGCGTCTTGTGGCTAGGAGGGCTCACCGCCCCCCGTGTTATCAGGGATGTGATAGAGCCGCAGCCCGTTTCACAGTTCACTGTGATTGGTGTCACCTTCTCCTCGGTCTCTGATCAGATGCACATGGGTCTGTCCACCCTTATTTTATACATTACTCTCTGGTTTCCTGTAAGATCCTCTACGTTGCACTAGATTCCCATATTATCATCTTGTAAGGTTTCCTATAGCGATCCCAAATTTCGGCACTAATTCGGCTCATTCATGGTCCTGTTGATGGGAGGATTGCGCTGTGCACTGCTGTATCAGAGGGAAAAATGATTACAGGTATGGAAATTGCACTGATATAGGATTAATGCTAGGTGGTTTCACTGCTCCAATACGATATTTCTGGGATTTTTAACCAATTAATATGCATGTGCGTAGTATAGACATTAGTTTAATCACAGTGGGGAAAATAATTATTTGATACACTTCCTATTTTGCAAGTTTTCCACCTACAGAGAATGGAGAGATCTGTCATTTTTATCGCAGGTCACTTCACCTGAGAGACAGAACATAGAAAAAAATTAAGAAAATCCCATTGTAGGATTGTTACATAATTAATATTCATTTTATTCCATGAAATTAGTATTTGACACAATAGAAAAACAGAACTTAATATTTGGTCCAGAAACCTTTGTTAGGCTGTGTGCCGACGATGCGTTTATTAAGCGTTTCCGCAGTGGCAATTCCGCTGCAGAAATGCTTAAAAAACGCTTGGTAGAAGGTCTGCCATGGTCCCCAATGATAATCCGCTGTGCTGTGCACATGCTGCGGAAATATCCGCTGCGGATTATCATTGCGGAAAAATCCACAGCACTACCAATTATTTTGCGGAAGTGCTGCGTTTTCGCCGCCATTGACTTGCATTGAATCGCATGGAATCCGCATCCCTGCATCTGTACATGCGGAATCCATGCGTTTCAATGTGCGGATGGTACCGGGGTGTGGAGGACAGGAGACTCTCATCCAGACCCGGGTACCATAGAACCTGTAAAAAAAAGAATAAAATAAAAAATAAATATTATACTTACCTTCTGATGGCCCGTGGTGCGCTTATCTTGGCTTGCCAGCAGATTGTGGTTGACTGGAGGACCTGCCATGACGTCATTTAGTCATGTGACGGGTCACGCGACAGCTGATGTCGGTAGGTCCTTTCAGTGTACCGCAAGCTGCCAGCAAGCCGAGACACATCGAATAAAGACTCCGGGGGCCATCAGAAGGTTAAGTATAATATTTATTTTTTAACATTCTTTCTGTCACACTATATAAATCCATGCCGGCTGTCCAATCCATGTCAAGCACTTTCCAAGTGATGCTAAAATCGCTTGGAAAGCGCTTGTCAACCCGCATGCGGAAATGCAAGTGAAGAACGCTGTACAATCCGCATGTCCCTGGCAGGAAAACGCATGTACAAAACGCATGTACAATCCGCAGGTACAATCCGCATGTACAATCCGCATGTACAATCCGCATGTACAATCCGCAGGTACAATCCCCATGTACAATCCACATGTACAATCCGCAGGTACAATCCGCATGTACAATCCGCATGTACAATCCACATGTGTTTTTTCTGCCAGGGAGATGCAGAAACGCTCAGGAAAAATCCGGAGCATTTCTGCATCGTGGGCACATCGCTTAACAATTACAGAGGTCAGACGTTTCCTGTAGATCTTGACCAGGTTTGCTCACACTGCAGCAGGGATTTTGGCCCCCTCCTCCATACAGATCTTCTCCAGATCTTTCAGGTTTCCGCGCTGTCGCTGGGTAACATTGAGTTTCAGCTCCCTCCAAAGATTTTCTCTTGGGTTCAGGTCTGGAGACTGGTGGGGTCACTCCAGGACCTTGAAATGCTTCTTACGGAAGACCCAGCCACAACCCAGCTTCAATGCTCTTACTGAGGGAAGGAGGTTGTTGGCCAAAATCTCACAATACATGACTCATCCATCCTCTCTTCAATATGATGCAGTCATCCTGTCCCCTTTGCAGAAAAGCACCCCTAAGCTATGATGTTTCTCCCACCTTGCTTCATGGTTGGGACGGTGTTCTTGGGGTTGTACTCACCCTTCTTCTTTCTCCAAAAATGGAGAGTGGAGTTTATACCAAAATGTTCTATTTTGGTCTCATCTGACCCCCATACCTTCTCCCATGCCTCCTCTGAATCATCCAGATTGTCATTGGCAAACTTCAAGCGGGCCTGGACTTGTGCTGGCGTGAGCAGGGGGGGCCTTGCGTGCCCTGCAGGATTGTAATCCATGACGGCGTAGTGTGTTACTAATGGTAATGTGTGAGACTGTGGTCCCAGCTCTCTTCAGGTCATTGACCAGATCCTCCTGTGTAGTTTTGAGCTTATTCCTGACCTTTCTCAGAATCATTCTTACCCCACGAGGTAAGATCCTGCATGGAGCCCCAGACTGAGGAAGATTGACAGTCATCTTGTGTTTCTTCCATTTTCTAATAATTGTGCCAACAGTTGTTGCCTTCTCACCAAGCTGCTTACCTATTGCCCTGTAGCCCATCCCAGCCTTGTGCAGGTCTACAATTTTGTCCCTGGTGTCCTTAGACAGCTCTTTGGTCTTGGCCATGGTGGAGAGGTTGGAGTGTGATTGAGTGTGTGGACAGGTGTCTTTTATACAGGTAACGAGTTCAAACAGGTGAAGTTAATACAGGTAATGAGTGCAGAGTAGGAGGGCTTCTTAATGAAAAGCTAACAGGTCTGTGAGAGCCGGAATTCTTGTTGGTTGGTCGGTGATCAAATACTTATTTCATGCAATAAAATGCAAATTAATTATGTAAAAAATCCTACAATGTGATTTTCTGTTTTTTTTTTTTTTTAGATTCTGTCTCTCACAGGTGAAGTGACCTACGATAAAAATTACAGACTTCTTCATTATCAAATACTTCTTTTCCCCACTGTATATAGCACCATTATTGCACAGCGCAGTACAGACATCAGCACTACATTATAACAATAATCACCTAGCAATGTATCTGCTGCGCTTCTTTATCAATGTGCATATAATGGATCATCATGGATGACTTGGCTCTATCCATAGAGGAGCATTGCGCACTGTGTGATGGAGCCGCAGCTTGAAGCTCTCGGGGACAGACGCCAGTTTTGGAGAGACCTGAACCTCCCTCCATCCATCTGCACCTCCGCTGTCGGCACGTTACCTATAGCGGGGATCAGTATGGTGCGGCCGTACACATCCCCGTACGCGGCACATATCGCCCCCCAGGCGCACAGGGGGGCTTCCGCCTGCAGAGAATCTCATTTTACACCGGACTAGTGAACTATCAGCATTCCATGCAATAATTGTATTAATCAAATGTAATTATGTATGCTAATATTTCACCCAGGCATCAAATCCTTCATTCCAGCAGCAGAAAGGGGGGAATGTTGTGATGACAAGATAATATTAATGATATCCGTAAAATCATTACACAGCTTTCTAGTTATTAGGATAATGATTTGGCTCCATTTAACACAAATCATTATGTGGAGATAAGCACTCGCCTGTCCCTGAGCCGCACTCAGTCCTCAGGACCAGGCGAAGGATTCACCAACAAAATGTCATATACAGCCTTGTTGTGTCCTCTCCTGTCCAGCGCTTAACACTTTGTTCTATCCGGATCTGGGAAAGCTGGGTGACAACCAACAGCTGCTGCCCTGCATTACCGAATGGCCCAAAACAGAGCGAGTTTAACCCTTCTGAGTCTGTAATGCCGAGGTAATCGCACTCAGCAGGGAGATGAGAGACCTGATCACCCCGGGCACTGACCCAGCGACGCCACTGACATGTTTGTGAAATATAAATGATGCCGCCTGGCACCTCCTGCCCGGTAATTGATGACTTGCCTCCCCGCACTTTTATTACTTGTGTTTTGATGTCACAATTGAACAGTTTCTATCTGCAGAGTGACAAACACGGAGCGACCTGCAGGTGACTTCACTGCGCCGCACAAGCCTGGAACATGTGCTGACATACCGTAATTATCATACCGCCATGATGACGACCAAAAGGTACAAACGATAACTGTGTGAATGACCGACACAACAAGAAAATGAATGCAAACCGAAGTAAAATATACTAAATACCATATTTTCTTACATTTTATTCAAAATATTTTCTTCGCATAATAAGTGACAACTTTCTTACTGCCCTATGAAATAAAACAGGTTTATAAGCTACTAAAAAAACAAGAGGAAAGGAAAAGCCAAAAATTATTTTCTATACTAGTCCTATTATAATGCTGCCCCCTATGTACAAGAATATAACTACTATAATACTGCCCCTATGTACAAGAATATAACTACTATAATACTGCCCCTATGTACAAGAATATAACTACTATAATACTGCTCCTATGTACAAGAATATAATTACTATAATACTGCCCCTATGTACAAGAATATAACTACTATAATACTGCTCCTATGTACAAGAATATAACTACTATAATACTGCCCCAATGTACAAGTATATAACTACTATAATACTGCTCCTATGTACAAGAATATAACTATTATAATACTGCTCCTATGTACCAGAATATAACTACTATAATACTGCTCCCTATGTACAAGTATATAACTACTATAATACTGCTCCTATGTACAAGAATATAACTATTATAATACTGCTCCTATGTACAAGAATATAACTACTATAATACTGCTCCTATGTACAAGAATATAACTACTATAATACTGCCCCCTATGTACAAGAATATAACTACTATAATACTGCCCCCTATGTACAAGAATATAACTACTATAATACTGCTCCTATGTACAAGAATATAACTACTATAATACTGCTCCTATGTACAAGAATATAATTACTATAATACTGCCCCTATGTACAAGAATATAACTACTATAATACTGCCCCCTATGTACAAGAATATAACTACTATAATACTGCTCCTATGTACAAGAATATAACTACTATAATACTGCTCCTATGTACAAGAATATAATTACTATAATACTGCCCCTATGTACAAGAATATAACTACTATAATACTGCTCCTATGTACAAGAATATAACTACTATAATACTGCCCCAATGTACAAGTATATAACTACTATAATACTGCTCCTATGTACAAGAATATAACTATTATAATACTGCTCCTATGTACCAGAATATAACTACTATAATACTGCTCCCTATGTACAAGTATATAACTACTATAATACTGCTCCTATGTACAAGAATATAACTATTATAATACTGCTCCTATGTACAAGAATATAACTACTATAATACTGCTCCTATGTACAAGAATATAACTACTATAATACTGCCCCCTATGTATAAGAATATAACTACTATAATACTGCACCTATGTACAAGAATATAACTACTATAATACTGCCCCCTATGTACAAGAATATAACTACTATAATACTGCCCCTATGTACAAGAATATAACTACTATAATACTGCCGCTATGAACAAGAATATAACTACTATAATACTGCCCCCTATGTACAAGAATATAACTACTATAATACTGCCCCTATGTACAAGAATATAACTACTATAATACTGCCCCTATATGCAAGAATATAACTACTATAATACTGCCCCCTATGTACAATAATATAACTACTATAATGCTGCCCCTATGTACAAGAATATAACTACTATAATAATGCCCCCTATGTACAAGAATATAACTACTATAATACTGCCCCTATATGCAAGAATATAACTACTATAATACTGCCCTTATGTACAAGAATATAACTACTATAATACTGCTACTATAAACAAGTATATAACTACTATTATACTGCCCCCTATGTACAATAATATAACTACTATAATGCTGCCCCTATGTACAAGAATATAACTACTATAATACTGCCCCCTATGTACAAGAAAATAACTACTATAATACTGCCCCTATGTATAAGAATATAACTACTATAATACTGCTCCTATGTACAAGAGTATAACTACTATAATACTGCTCCTATGTACAAGAATATATAACTACTATAATACTGCCCCCTATGTATAAAAATATAACTACTATAATACTGCTCCTATGTACAAGAATATAACTACTATAATGCTGCTCCTATGTACAAGAATATAACTACTATAATACTGCTCCTATGTACAAGAAAATAACTACTATAATACTGCCCCTATGTATAAGAATATAACTACTATAATACTGCTCCTATGTACAAGAGTATAACTACTATAATACTGCTCCTATGTACAAGAATATATAACTACTATAATACTGACCCCTATGTATAAAAATATAACTACTATAATACTGCTCCTATGTACAAGAATATAACTACTATAATACTGCCCCCTATGTATAAAAATATAACTACTATAATACTGCTCCTATATACAAGAATATAACTACTATAATACTGCCCCCTATGTACAAGAATATAACTACTATAATACTGCCCCTATGTACAAGAATACAACTACTATAATACTGCCCCTATATGCAAGAATATAACTACTATAATACTGCCCCTATGTACAAGAATATAACTACTATAATACTGCTCCTATGTACAAGAATATAACTACTATTATACTGCCCCCTATGTACAATAATATAACTACTATAATGCTGCCCCTATGTACAAGAATATAACTATTATAATACTGTCCTCTATGTACAAGAATATAACTACTATAATACTGCCCCCTATGTACAAGAATATAACTACTATAATACTGCCCCCTATGTACAAGAATATAACTACTATAATACTGCTCCTATGTACAAGAATATAACTACTATAATACTGCTCCTATGTACAAGAATATAACTACTATAATACTGCCCCCTATGTACAAGAATATAACTACTATAATACTGCTTCTATATGCAAAAATATAACTACTATAATACTGCCTCCTATGTATAAGAATATAATTACTATAATACTGCCCCTATGTACAATAATATAACTACTATAATGCTGCCCCTATGTACAAGAATATAACTATTATAATACTGTCCTCTATGTACAAGAATATAACTACTATAATACTGCCCCCTATGTACAAGAATATAACTACTATAATACTGCCCCCTATGTACAAGAATATAACTACTATAATACTGCTCCTATGTACAAGAAAATAACTACTATAATACTGCCCCTATGTATAAGAATATAACTACTATAATACTGCTCCTATGTACAAGAATATAACTACTATAATACTGCTCCTATGTACAAGAATATATAACTACTATAATACTGCCCCCTATGTATAAAAATATAACTACTATAATACTGCTCCTATGTACAAGAATATAACTACTATAATACTGCTCCTATGTACAAGAATATAACTACTATAATACTGCCCCCTATGTACAAGAATATAACTACTATAATACTGCTCCTATATACAAGAATATAACTACTATAATACTGCCCCTATGAACAAGAATATAACTGCTATAATACGGCCCCCTATGTACAAGAATATAACTACTATAATACTGCCCCCTATGTACAAGAATATAGCTACTATAATACTGCCCCTATGTACAAGAATATAACTACTATAATACTGCTCATATGTACAAGAATACAACTACTATAATACTGCCCCCTATGTACAAGAATATAACTACTATAATACTGCTCCTATGTAGAAGAATATAACTACTCTAATACTGCTCCTATGTACAAGAATACAACTACTATAATACTGCCCCCTATGTACAAGAATATAACTACTATAATACTGACCCCTATGTACAAGAATATAACTACTATAATACTGCCCTCTATGTACAAGAATATAACCACTATAATACTGCTCCTATGTACAAGAATACAACTACTATAATACTGACCCCTATATACAAGAATATAACTACTATAATACTGCTCCTATGTACAAGAATATAACTACTATAATACTGACCCCTATGTACAAGAATATAACTACTATAATACTGCTCCTATGTACAAGAATATAACTACTATAATACTGACCCCTATGTACAAGAATATAACTACTATAATACTGCTCCTATGTACAAGAATATAACTACTATAATACTGACCCCTATGTACAAGAATATAACTACTATAATACTGCCCCTATGTACAAGAATATAACTACTATAATACTGCCCCTATGTACAAGAATATAACTACTATAATACTGCCCCTATGTACAAGAATATAACTACTATAATACTGCTCCTATGTACAAGAATATAATTACTATAATACTGCCCCTATGTACAAGAATATAACTACTATAATACTGCTCCTATGTACAAGAATATAACTACTATTATACTGCCCCCTATGTACAATAATATAACTACTATAATGCTGCCCCTATGTACAAGAATATAACTACTATAATACTGCTCCTATGTACAAGAATATAACTACTATTATACTGCCCCTATGTACAATAATATAACTACTATAATGCTGCCCCTATGTACAAGAATATAACTATTATAATACTGTCCTCTATGTACAAGAATATAACTACTATAATACTGCCCCTATGTACTAGAATATAACTACTATAATACTGCCCCCTATGTACAAGAATATAACTGCTATAATACTGCCGCCTATGTACAAGAATATAACTACTATAATACTGCTCCTATGTACAAGAATATAACTACTATAATACTGCCCCCTATGTACAAGAATATGGCTACTATAATACTGCTCCTATGTACAAGAATATAATTACTATAATACTGCCCCCTATGTACAAGAATATGGCTACTATAATACTGCTCCTATGTACAAGAATATAATTACTATAATACTGCCTCCTATGTACAAGAATATAACTGCTATAATACTGCCCCTATATACAAGAATATAACTACTATAATACTGCCCCTATGTACAAGAATATAACTACTACAACACTACTCCAAATGTACAAGAATATAACTACTATAATACTGATCCCTATGTACAAGAATATAACTACTGTAATACTGCTCCTATGTACAAGAATATAACCACTATAATACTGCCCCCTATGTACAAGAATATAACTACTATAATACTGCCCCTATGTACAAGAATATAACTGCTATAATACTGCTCCTATGTACAAGAATATAAATACTATAATACGCCGCTATGTACAAGAATATAACTACTATAATACTGCCCCCTATGTACAAGAATATAACTACTATAATACTGCCCCCTATGTACAAGAATATAACTGCTATAATACTGCCGCCTATGTACAAGAATATAACTACTATAATACTGCTCCTATGTACAAGAATATAACTACTATTATACTGCCCCCTATGTACAATAATATAACTACTATAATGCTGCCCCTATGTACAAGAATATAACTATTATAATACTGCCCCTATGTACAAGAATATAACTACTATAATACTGCTTCTATATGCAAAAATATACCTACTATAATACTGCCTCCTATGTACAAGAATATAATTACTATAATACTGCCCCCTATGTACAAGAATATGGCTACTATAATACTGCTCCTATGTACAAGAATATAATTACTATAATACTGCCTCCTATGTACAAGAATATAATTACTATAATACTGCCCCCTATGTACAAGAATATGGCTACTATAATACTGCTTCTATGTACAAGAATATAACTGCTATAATACTGCCCCTATATACAAGAATATAACTACTATAATACTACCCCTATGTACAAGAATATAACTACTATAACACTGCTCCAAATGTACAAGAATATAACTACTATAATACTGCTCCTATGTACAAGAATATAACTACTATAATACTGCCCCTATGTACAAGAATATAACTACTAAAATACTGCCCACTATGTACAAGAATATAACTACTATAATACTGCCCTCTGTGTACAAGAATATAACTACTATAATACTGCCCCTATGTACAAGAATATAACTACTATAATACTGCCTCCTATGTAGAAGAATATAACTACTATAATACTGCCTCCTATGTAGAAGAATATAACTACTATAATACTGCCCCTATGTACAAGAATATAACTACTATAATACTGCTCCTATGTACAAGAATATAACTACTATTATACTGCCCCCTATGTACAATAATATAACTACTATAATTTTGCCCCTATGTACAAGAATATAACTATTATAATACTGTCCTCTATGTACAAGAATATAACTACTATAATACTGCTTCTATATGCAAAAATATAACTACTATAATACTGCCTCCTATGTACAAGAATATAATTACTATAATACTGCCCCCTATGTACAAGAATATGGCTACTATAATACTGCTCCTATGTACAAGAATATAATTACTATAATACTGCCTCCTATGTACAAGAATATAATTACTATAATACTGCCCCCTATGTACAAGAATATGGCTACTATAATACTGCTCCTATGTACAAGAATATAACTACTATAATACTGCCCCTATGTACAAGAATATAGCTACTATAATACTGCCCCCTATGTACAAGAATATAACTACTATAATACTGCCCCTATGTACAAGAATATAGCTACTATAATACTGCCCCTATGTACAAGAATATAGCTACTATAATACTGCCCCTATGTACTAGAATATAACTACTATAATATTGCCCCCTATGTACAAGAATATAACTACTATAATACTGCTCCTATGTACAAGAATATAATTACTATAATACTGCCCCCTATGTACAAGAATATGGCTACTATAATCCTGCTCCTATGTACAAGAATATAATTACTATAATACTGACTCCTATGTACAAGAATATAACTGCTATAATACTGCCCCTATATACAAGAATATAACTACTATAATACTGCCCCTATGTACAAGAATATAACTACTATAACTCTGCTCCAAATGTACAAGAATATAACTACTGTAATACTGATCCCTATGTACAAGAATATAACTACTGTAATACTGCCCCCTATGTACAAGAATATAACTACTGTAATACTGCCTCCTATGCAGAAGAATATAACTACTATAATATTACCCCTATGTACAAGAATATAACTACTATAATACTGCCCCCTATGTACAAGAATATAACTACTATAATACTGCTCCTATGTACAAGAATATAACTGCTATAATACTGCTCCTATGTACAAGAATATAACTACTATAATACTGCCCCTATGTACAAGAATATAACTACTATAATACTGCCCCCTATGAACAAGAATATAACTACTATAATACTGCCCCCTATGTACAAGAATATAACTGCTGTAATACTGCCGCCTATGTACAAGAATATAACTACTATAATACTGCTCCTATGTACAAGAACATAACTACTATTATACTGCCCCCTATGTACAATAATATAACTACTATAATGCTGCCCCTATGTACAAGAATATAACTATTATAATACTGTCCTCTATGTACAAGAATATAACTACTATAATACTGCTTCTATATGCAAAAATATAACTACTATAATACTGCTCCTATGTACAAGAATATAATTACTATAATACTTCCCCCTATGTACAAGAATATGGCTACTATAATACTGCTCCTATGTACAAGAATATAATTACTATAATACTGCCTCCTATGCACAAGAATATAACTGCTATAATACTGCCCCTATATACAAGAATATAACTACTATAATACTGCCCCTATGTACAAGAATATAACTACTATAACACTGCTCCAAATGTACAAGAATATAAGTACTATAATACTGCTCCTATGTACAAGAATATAACTACTATAATACTGCCCCAATGTACAAGAATATAACTACTATAATACTGCCCACTATGTACAAGAATATAGCTACTATAATACTGCCCTCTGTGTACAAGAATATAACTACTATAATACTGCCCCTATGTACAAGAATATAACTACTATAATACTGCCTCCTATGTAGAAGAATATAACTACTATAATATTACCCCAATGTACAAGAATATAACTACTATAATACTGCTCCCATGTACAAGAATATAACTACTATTATACTGCCCCTATGTACAATAATATAACTACTATAATGCTGCCCCCTATGTACAAGAATATAACTACTATAATACTGCTCCTATGTACAAGAATATAACTATTATAATACTGTCCTCTATGTACAAGAATATAACTACTATAATACTGCTTCTATATGCAAAAATATAACTACTATAATACTGCCTCCTATGTACAAGAATATAATTGCTATAATACTGCCCCCTATGTACAAGAATATGGCTACTATAATACTGCTCCCATGTACAAGAATATAATTACTATAATACTGCCTCCTATGTACAAGAATATAATTACTATAATACTGCCCCCTATGTACAAGAATATGACTACTATAATACTGCTCCTATGTACAAGAATATGACTACTATAATACTGCTGCTATGTACAAGAATATAACTACTATAATACTGCCCCTATGTACAAGAATATAGCTACTATAATACTGCCCACTATGTAAAAGAATATAACTGCTATAATACTGCCCCCTATGTACAAGAATATAACTACTATAATACTGCCCCCTATGTACAAGAATATAACTATTATAATACTGCCCCCTATGTACAAGAATATAACTACTATAATACTGCCCCCTATGTACAAGAATACAACTACTATAATACTGCCCCCTATGTACAAGAATATAACTACTATAATACTGCTCCTATGTAGAAGAATATAACTACTCTATTACTGCTCCTATGTACAAGAATACAACTACTATAATACTGCCCCCTATGTACAAGAATATAACTACTATAATACTGACCCCTATGTACAAGAATATAACTACTATAATACTGCCCTCTATGTACAAGAATATAACCACTATAATACTGCTCCTATGTACAAGAATACAACTACTATAATACTGACCCCTATATACAAGAATATAACTACTATAATACTGCTCCTATGTACAAGAATATAACTACTATAATACTGACCCCTATGTACAAGAATATAACTACTATAATACTGCTCCTATGTACAAGAATATAACTACTATAATACTGACCCCTATGTACAAGAATATAAATACTATAATACTGCTCCTATGTACAAGAATAGAACTACTATAATACTGACCCCTATGTACAAGAATATAACTACTATAATACTGCCCCTATGTACAAGAATATAACTACTATAATACTGCCCCTATGTACAAGAATATAACTACTATAATACTGCCCCCATGTACAAGAATATAACTACTATAATACTGCTCCTATGTACAAGAATATAATTACTATAATACTGCCCCTATGTACAAGAATATAACTACTATAATACTGCTCCTATGTACAAGAATATAACTACTATTATACTGCCCCCTATGTACAATAATATAACTACTATAATGCTACCCCTATGTACAAGAATATAACTATTATAATACTGTCCTCTATGTACAAGAATATAACTACTATAATACTGCCCCTATGTACTAGAATATAACTACTATAATACTGCCCCCCATGTACAAGAATATAACTGCTATAATACTGCCGCCTATGTACAAGAATATAACTACTATAATACTGCTCCTATGTACAAGAATATAACTACTATAATACTGCCCCCTATGTACAAGAATATGGCTACTATAATACTGCTCCTATGTACAAGAATATAATTACTATAATACTGCCCCCTATGTACAAGAATATGGCTACTATAATACTGCTCCTATGTACAAGAATATAATTACTATAATACTGCCTCCTATGTGCAAGAATATAACTGCTATAATACTGCCCCTATATACAAGAATATAACTACTATAATACTGCCCCTATGTACAAGAATATAACTACTACAACACTACTCCAAATGTACAAGAATATAACTACTATAATACTGATCCCTATGTACAAGAATATAACTACTGTAATATTGCTCCTATGTACAAGAATATAACTACTATAATACTGCCCCCTATGTACAAGAATATAACTACTATAATACTGCCCCTATGTACAAGAATATAACTGCTATAATACTGCTCCTATGTACAAGAATATAAATACTATAATACGCCGCTATGTACAAGAATATAACTACTATAATACTGCCCCCTATGTACAAGAATATAACTACTATAATACTGCCCCCTATGTACAAGAATATAACTGCTATAATACTGCCGCCTATGTACAAGAATATAACTACTATAATACTGCTCCTATGTACAAGAATATAACTACTATTATACTGCCCCCTATGTACAATAATATAACTACTATAATGCTGCCCCTATGTACAAGAATATAACTATTATAATACTGTCCTCTATGTACAAGAATATAACTACTATAATACTGCTTCTATATGCAAAAATATAACTACTATAATACTGCCTCCTATGTACAAGAATATAATTACTATAATACTGCCCCCTATGTACAAGAATATGGCTACTATAATACTGCTTCTATGTACAAGAATATAATTACTATAATACTGCCTCCTATGTACAAGAATATAACTGCTATAATACTGCCCCTATATACAAGAATATAACTACTATAATACTACCCCTATGTACAAGAATATAACTACTATAACACTGCTCCAAATGTACAAGAATATAACTACTATAATACTGCTCCTATGTACAAGAATATAACTACTATAATACTGCCCCTATGTACAAGAATATAACTACTAAAATACTGCCCACTATGTACAAGAATATAACTACTATAATACTGCCCTCTGTGTACAAGAATATAACTACTATAATACTGCCCCTATGTACAAGAATATAACTACTATAATACTGCTCCTATGTACAAGAATATAACTACTATAATACTGCTCCTATGTACAAGAATATAACTACTATAATACTGCTCCTATGTACAAGAATATAACTACTATAATACTGCCCCTATGTACAAGAATATAACTACTATAATACTGCTCCTATGTACAAGAATATAACTACTATAATACTGCCCCTATGTACAAGAATATAACTACTAAAATACTGCCTCCTATGTAGAAGAATATAACTACTATAATACTGCCCCTATGTACAAGAATATAACTACTATAATACTGCTCCTATGTACAAGAATATAACTACTATTATACTGCCCCCTATGTACAATAATATAACTACTATAATACTGCCCCTATGTACAAGAATATAACTATTATAATACTGTCCTCTATGTACAAGAATATAACTACTATAATACTGCTTCTATATGCAAAAATATAACTACTATAATGCTGCCTCCTATGTACAAGAATATAATTACTATAATACTGCCCCCTATGTACAATAATATGGCTACTATAATACTGCTCCTATGTACAAGAATATAGTTACTATAATACTGCCCCCTATGTACAAGAATATGACTACTATAATACTGCTCCTATGTACAAGAATATGACTACTATAATACTGCTCCTATGTACAAGAATATAACTACTATAATACTGCCCCTATGTACAAGAATATAGCTACTATAATACTGCCCCCTATGTACAAGAATATAACTACTATAATACTGCCCCTATGTACTAGAATATAACTACTATAATATTGCCCCCTATGTACAAGAATATAACTGCTATAATACTGCCGCCTATGTACAAGAATATAACTACTATAATACTGCTCCTATGTACAAGAATATAACTACTATTATACTGCCCCCTATGTACAAGAATATGGCTACTATAATACTGCTCCTATGTACAAGAATATAATTACTATAATACTGCCCCCTATGTACAAGAATATGGCTACTATAATACTGCTCCTATGTACAAGAATATAATTACTATAATACTGACTCCTATGTACAAGAATATAACTGCTATAATACTGCCCCTATATACAAGAATATAACTACTATAATACTGCCCCTATGTACAAGAATATAACTACTATAACTCTGCTCAAAATGTACAAGAATATAACTACTGTAATACTGATCCCTATGTACAAGAATATAACTACTGTAATACTGCCCCCTATGTACAAGAATATAACTACTGTAATACTGCCTCCTATGCAGAAGAATATAACTACTATAATATTACCCCTATGTACAAGAATATAACTACTATAATACTGCCCCCTATGTACAAGAATATAACTACTATAATACTGCTCCTATGTACAAGAATATAACTGCTATAATACTGCTCCTATGTACAAGAATATAACTACTATAATACTGCCCCTATGTACAAGAATATAACTACTATAATACTGCCCCCTATGTACAAGAATATAACTACTATAATACTGCCCCCTATGTACAAGAATATAACTGCTGTAATACTGCCGCCTATGTACAAGAATATAACTACTATAATACTGCTCCTATGTACAAGAACATAACTACTATTATACTGCCCCCTATGTACAATAATATAACTACTATAATGCTGCCCCTATGTACAAGAATATAACTACTATAATACTGCTTCTATATGCAAAAATATAACTACTATAATACTGCTCCTATGTACAAGAATATAATTACTATAATACTGCCCCCTATGTACAAGAATATGGCTACTATAATACTGCTCCTATGTACAAGAATATAATTACTATAATACTGCCTCCTATGTACAAGAATATAACTGCTATAATACTGCCCCTATATACAAGAATATAACTACTATAATACTGCCCCTATGTACAAGAATATAACTACTATAACACTGCTCCAAATGTACAAGAATATAACTACTATAATACTGCTCCTATGTATAAGAATATAACTACTATAATACTGCCCCAATGTACAAGAATATAACTACTATAATACTGCTCACTATGTACAAGAATATAGCTACTATAATACTGCCCTCTGTGTACAAGAATATAACTACTATAATACTGCCCCTATGTACAAGAATATAACTACTATAATACTGCCTCCTATGTAGAAGAATATAACTACTATAATATTACCCCTATGTACAAGAATATAATTACTATAATACTGCTCCCATGTACAAGAATATAACTACTATTATACTGCCCCTATGTACAATAATATAACTACTATAATGCTGCCCCCTATGTACAAGAATATAACTACTATAATACTGCTCCTATGTACAAGAATATAACTATTATAATACTGTCCTCTATGTACAAGAATATAACTACTATAATACTGCTTCTATATGCAAAAATATAACTACTATAATACTGCCTCCTATGTACAAGAATATAATTGCTATAATACTGCCCCCTATGTACAAGAATATGGCTACTATTATACTGCTCCTATGTACAAGAATATAATTACTATAATACTGCCTCCTATGTACAAGAATATAATTACTATAATACTGCCCCCTATGTACAAGAATATGACTACTATAATACTGCTCCTATGTACAAGAATATGACTACTATAATACTGCTCCTATGTACAAGAATATAACTACTATAATACTGCCCCTATGTACAAGAATATAGCTACTATAATACTGCCCACTATGTAAAAGAATATAACTGCTATAATACTGCCCCCTATGTACAAGAATATAACTACTATAATACTGCCCCCTATGTACAAGAATATAACTATTATAATACTGCCCCCTATGTACAAGAATATAACTACTATAATACTGCTCCTATGTACAAGAATATAACTACTATTATACTGCCCCCTATGTACAATAATATAACTACTATAATGCTGCCCCTATGTACAAGAATATAACTATTATAATACTGTCCTCTATGTACAAGAATATAACTACTATAATACTGCCTCCTATGTACAAGAATATAACTGCTATAATACTGCCCCTATATACAAGAATATAACTACTATAATACTGCCCCTATGTACAAGAATATAACTACTATAACACTGCTCCAAATGTACAAGAATATAACTACTATAATACTGATCCCTATGTAGAAGAATATAACTACTGTAATACTGCTCCTATGTACAAGAATATAACTGCTATAATACTGCCCCCTATGTACAAGAATATAACTACTATAATACTGCCCCCTATGTACAAGAATATAACTACTATAATACTGCCCCCTATGTACAAGAATATAACTACTATAATACTGCCCCCTATGTACAAGAATATAACTACTATAATACTGCTCCTATGTGCAGGAATATAACTACTATAATACTGCCCCCTATGGGCAATAATATAACTACTATAATACTGCCCCCTATGTACAAGAATATAACTACTATAATACTGCCCCCTATGTACAAGAATATAACTACTATAATACTGCCCCCTATGTACAAGAATATAACTACTATAATACTGCCTCCTATGTACAAGAATATAACTACTATAATACTGCTCCTATGTACAGAAATATAACTACTATAATACTGCTCCTATGTACAGAAATATAACTACTATAATACTGCTCCTATGTACAAGAATATAACTACTATTATACTGCCCCCTATGTACAATAATATAACTACTATAATGCTGCCCCTATGTACAAGAATATAACTATTATAATACTGTCCTCTATGTACAAGAATATAACTACTATAATACTGCCTCCTATGTACAAGAATATAACTATTATAATACTGTCCCCTATGTACAAGAATATAACTACTATAATACTGCCTCCTATGTACAAGAATATAACTACTATAATACTGCCCCTATGTACAAGAATATAACTACTATAACACTGCTCCAAATGTACAAGAATATAACTACTATAATACTGATCCCTATGTAGAAGAATATAACTACTGTAATACTGCTCCTATGTACAAGAATATAACTGCTATAATACTGCCCCCTATGTACAAGAATATAACTACTATAATACTGCCCCCTATGTACAAGAATATAACTACTATAATACTGCCCCCTATGTACAAGAATATAACTACTATAATTCTGCCCCCTATGTACAAGAATATAACTACTATAATACTGCTCCTATGTGCAGGAATATAACTACTATAATACTGCCCCCTATGGGCAATAATATAACTACTATAATACTGCCCCCTATGTACAAGAATATAACTACTATAATACTGCCCCCTATGTACAAGAATATAACTACTATAATACTGCCCCCTATGTACAAGAATATAACTACTATAATACTGCCTCCTATGTACAAGAATATAACTACTATAATACTGCTCCTATGTACAGAAATATAACTACTATAATACTGCTCCTATGTACAGAAATATAACTACTATAATACTGCTCCTATGTACAAGAATATAACTACTATAATACTGCCCCTATGTACAAGAATATAACTACTATAATACTGCTCCTATGTGCAGGAATATAACTACTATAATACTGCCCCCTATGGGCAATAATATAACTACTATAATACTGCTCCTATGTACAGGAATATAACTACTATAATACTGCTCCTATGTACAGGAATATAACTAGTATGTAGCTGCCTTTTTACGTCTTAATGTGAATTGTTCATCATGGGAAAAAACAGAGACCAAACACGCACTCTCCTCTCACGGTCCGCCACCCTCTCAAACATGGCCAGGAATGCCTCGACGTCATCCCCTGGAGCCATCTTTTGCAATGCTCCTCTCTTTGTGTTCCTCACCTGGCAAGGTACAGCTGGGGTAGAGTGATGGTAAGGCAGAGTACAGCTGGGGCAGAGTGATGGTAAGGCAGAGTACAGCTGGGGTAGAGTGATGGTAAGGCAGAGTACAGCTGGGGCAGAGTGATGGTAAGGCAGAGTACAGCTGGGGTAGAGTGATGGTAAGGCAGTGTACAGCTGGGGTAGAGTGGTGGTAAGGCAGTGTACAGATGGGGTAGAGTGGTGGTAAGGCAGAGTACAGCTGGGGTAGAGTGATGGTAAGGCAGTGTACAGCTGGGGCAGAGTAACGGTAAGGCAGGGTACAGGTGGGGCAGGGTGACGGTAAGGCAGGGTACAGGTGGGGCAGGGTGACGGTAAGGCAGAGTACAGGTGGGGTAGAGTTGTGGTAAGGCAGAGTACAGCTGGGGTAGAGTGACGGTAAGGGAGAGTACAGGTGTGGTAGAGTGATGGTAAGGCAGGGTACAGCTGGGGCCGAGTGACGGTAAGGCAGGGTACAGCTGGGGCAGCGTAACGGTAAGGCAGGGTACAGCTGGGGCAGGGTGACGGTAAGGCAGGGTACAGCTGGGGCAGGGTGACGGTAAGGCGGAGTACAGCTGGGGCAGAGTGACGGCAAGGCAGGATACAGCTGGGGCAGGGTGACGGTAAGGCAGGGTACAGCTGGGGCAGGGTGACGGTAAGGCGGGATACAGCTGGGGCAGGGTGACGGTAAGGCGGGATACAGCTGGGGCAGGGTGACGGCAAGGCGGGATACAGCTGGGGCAGGGTGACGGTAAGGCGGGGTACAGCTGGGGCAGAGTGACGGTAAGGCGGGGTACAGCTGGGGCAGGGTGACGGTAAGGCAGGGTACAGCTGGGGCTGAGTGACGGTAAGGCAGGGTACAGCTGGGGCAGGGTGACGGTAAGGCGGAGTACAGCTGGGGCAGAGTGACGGCAAGGCAGGATACAGCTGGGGCAGGGTGACGGTAAGGCAGGGTACAGCTGGGGCAGGGTGACGGTAAGGCGGGGTACAGCTGGGGCAGAGTGATGGTAAGGCGGGGTACAGCTGGGGCAGGGTGACGGTAAGGCGGGGTACAGCTGGGGCAGGGTGACGGTAAGGCGGGGTACAGCTGGGGCAGGGTGACGGTAAGGCGGGGTACAGCTGGGGCAGGGTGACGGCGAGGCGGGGTACAGCTGGGGCAGGGTGACGGTAAGGCGGGGGAAAAGCTGGGGCAGGGTGACGGTAAGGCGGGGTACAGCTGGGGCAGGGTGACGGCGAGGCAGGGTACAGCTGGGGCAGAGTGACGGCAAGGCGGGATACAGCTGGGGCAGAGTGACGGTAAGGCAGGGTACAGCTGGGGCAGGGTGACGGTAAGGCAGGGTACAGCTGGGGCAGGGTGACGGCGAGGCAGGGTACAGCTGGGGCAGAGTGACGGCAAGGCAGGATACAGCTGGGGCAGAGTGACGGTAAGGCAGGATACAGCTGGGGCAGGGTGACGGTAAGGCAGGGTACAGCTGGGGCAGGGTGACGGTAAGGCAGGGTACAGCTGGGGCAGGGTGACGGTAAGGCGGGATACAGCTGGGGCAGGGTGACGGCAAGGCGGGATACAGCTGGGGCAGGGTGACGGCGAGGCAGGGTACAGCTGGGGCAGGGTGACGGCGAGGCAGGGTACAGCTGGGGCAGGGTGACGGTAAGGCGGGGTACAGTTCTGGTAAGATTGATGTAACATGAATATATGACGTCCAGCTGTGACAGAATTGTTTCTTGTTCTGAAGCAGAAGCATGAAGATCCCAGAAAAGCTGAGAAACGCATGCACTGAAGATTATAGCACACATGAGTCCGGCTGATACCAGAGAATAATGACCAACAGCCAAGACAAGCAGCCTGTGGTGCTGTGGAATTGCAAAATATAGTGTCATTTACCTGTGACTGAAAGACCGTAAGGATATATGTAATTTTAGAGGGGATTTGAACCTTCAAGGCAGGGGCGCACAACATTTTTTCGTCCATGGGCCACATTGCTACACTGAACCAATCCCAAGGGCTGCAACAAATTTTAAAGGAGTACTTACATTAATACAGTTCTGGGCACCACAGAAAAAAAGACATAGACAAACTGGAGCAAGTTCAGAGAAGAGCGACCAGAATGGTGACCGGTCTGCAAACCATGTCCTATGAGGAACGGTTGCAGGATTTGGGAATGTTTACCTTGCAAAAGTGAAGACTGAGAGGAGACTTAATAGCTGTCTACAAATATGTCAAGGGCTGTCACATTGTAGAAGGATCATCTTTATTCTCATTTGCACAAGGAAAGACTAGAAGCAATGGGATGAAACTAAATGGGAGGAGACACAGATTAGATATTAGAAAAAACTTTTTGACAGTGAGGTGATCAATGAGTGGAACAGGCGGCCACGAGAGGTGGTGAGTTCTCCTTCAATGGAAGTCTTCAGAGGCTGGACAGACATCTGTCTGAGATGGTTTAGTGACTCCTGCATTGAGCCGGGGGTTGGACACGAGGACCCCGGAGGTCCCCTCCAACTCTACCATTCTATGATCACCAAAACCAACATCAGTACATAAATCACCAGAACCAAGTTTTGAGTATTTGAGGAGGATTTGAAAAGTATCTGCTCCAAAAATAAATCAGTGTGAACACAACACTAACTAAAACTGAGTTTTTGGAGCAGAAACTTGCGAACTACTCCTCATAATCTCAAATCTTTAAGTTTTGAGGATTGATTTTTAAGTTTTAACATAGCCTCTGAAGCAGCACATGGATTGCTACATGTGTACAAGATCAGAACCTAAGTCAACACACGAGAGCGGCACCAAAACCACCGGCAGTACACGAATGCAGCACCAGGCTTAGTACAGTGATCAATTTTCAGGTCAGCCCCATATATAATTGTATTGCTTGAACCCACAATTCCCAGTATGTCCTTAACAATGGTAAGGAAATACTAGGAGTTGTGGTTACCAGCCATCTTTAGACTACACTATACAGGAACCACAGTACTGATGAGACGTAGTCACTATCACAAATAAACATTTGCATCCAGGTACCTTATAGGTGACATCTTCTCTGATTGGAATTGTTCCCATTCCTTTTGTCTCCATGTAGCACAGACATCATGAAGAGATTTCTCGTCTCTCGAGACTTTCCTCTTCTCTGTCATCAGCCGCACAACCTGATATAGTGCCCTTAAAATAAAAGCATCATTATACTGCCCTATAAATAAAAATATCTCCCATGCTGCATCTCTGAATAAATAATTGGCCATCACTGTGCTTCCTGCACAAAATATTTCCCCATCACTGCCCCTCTCCATAACATCCCTCCACACTGCCCCTCTGTATAATATCCCCCCACATTGCCCCTCTCCATAACATCCCTCCACACTGCCCCTCTGTATAATATCCCCCCACATTGCCCCTCTCCATAACATCCCTCCACACTGCCCCTCTGTATAATTTCCCCCCACATTGCCCCTCTCCATAACATCCCTCCACACTGCCCCTCTGTATAATATCCCCCCACATTGCCCCTCTCCATAACATCCCTCCACACTGCCCCTCTGTATAATATCCCCCCACATTGCCCCTCTCCATAACATCCCTCCACACTGCCCCTCTGTATAATATCCCCCCACATTGCCCCTCTCCATAACATCCCTCCACACTGCCCCTCTGTATAATATCCCCCCACATTGCCCCTCTCCATAGTATACCCTCCACACTGCCCCTCTGTATAATATCCCCCCACGTTGCCCCTCTCCATAACATCCCTCCACACTGCTCCTCTGTATAATATCCCCCCACATTGCCCCTCTCCATAACATCCCTCCACACTGCACCTCTGTATAATGTCCACCCACACTGCCCCTCTCCATAATATCCCCCTATCTTGCCCCTCTCTATAATAAACCCCCACACTGTCTCTCTGTATATCACCCTCACACTTCCCCTCTATATAATATCCCCCACTGCCCTTCTCCATAATATCCCCTCACGCTGCCCCTTTGTAAAATAAAACACTGCCCCTCTGTACAATATCCCCCACTGCCCTTCTCCATAATATTCCCCACACATACTGTTTCTCTCCATAATGTTGCCCCACACACTGCTTCTCCATAATGTCCCCCCACTGCCCCTCTCCATAATATCCCCCTGTATACTGCCCCTCTACATAATGTCCCCTACACGCACTGCCCCTCTCCAAAATAGCCCCCAAAACTGTCCCTTTCCATATCTCCCCCACACTGCCCTTTTCCATAATATCCCCCCACACAGCCTCTCTGCATCAAGTCCACCCAACCCCACCTTGCTATACTATGCCCTTTCACAACCCCCCCTAATTGCCCCATAATGTCCCCCATAATGTACCAAATTGCCCTACAATATCCCCTATTGTCCCATAATGTACCAAACTGCCCCATAATGACCCCCATAGCCTCATAATGTGCTCTTGCAGTAACACTATTCCTCCCCTCCTCAGTCCCCTTATCTAAAATGATATTACATTTCCTCTTCAGCTCCTCTATGGAGCGCTTACCGGTGCCCGCCATCTCTTCTGCGACGTCCGCGCCAGCAGCAGTAGTGTGAGGACGTCGGCAGAGTGCTAATATCATCACGCCGCTGCACATTGGGGTCGGGGCTGACAGGTGCTCCTCTGCCCCAGTCCAGGCGCTCCTCTGCCCCAGTCCAGGCGCTCCTCTGCCCCAGTCCAGGCGCTCCTCTGCCCCAGTCCAGGCGCTCCTCTGCCCCAGTCCAGGCGCTCCTCTGCCCCAGTCCTGGCGCTCCTCTCCCCCAGTCCAGGCGCTCCTCTGCCCCAGTCCTGGCGCTCCTCTGCCCCAGTCCAGGCGCTCCTCTGCCCCAGTCCTGGCGCTCCTCTGCCCCAGTCCAGGCGCTCCTCTGCCCCAGTCCTGGCGCTCCTCTGCCCCAGTCCTGGCGCTCCTCTGCCCCAGTCCAGGCGCTCCTCTGCCCCAGTCCAGGCGCTCCTCTGCCCCAGTCCTGGCGCTCCTCTGCCCCAGTCCTGGCGCTCCTCTGCCCCAGTCCAGGCGCTCCTCTGCCCCAGTCCTGGCGCTCCTCTGCCCCAGTCCAGGCGCTCCTCTGCCCCAGTCCAGGCGCTCCTCTGCCCCAGTCCTGGCGCTCCTCTGCCCCAGTCCAGGCGCTCCTCTGCCCCAGTCCTGGCGCTCCTCTGCCCCAGTCCTGGCGCTCCTCTGCCCCAGTCCTGGCGCTCCTCTGCCCCAGTCCAGGCGCTCCTCTGCCCCAGTCCAGGCGCTCCTCTGCCCCAGTCCTGGCGCTCCTCTGCCCCAGTCCAGGCGCTCCTCTGCCCCAGTCCAGGCGCTCCTCTGCCCCAGTCCTGGCGCTCCTCTGCCCCAGTCCAGGCGCTCCTCTGCCCCAGTCCAGGCGCTCCTCTGCCCCAGTCCAGGCGCTCCTCTGCCCCAGTCCTGTCGCTCCTCTCCCCCAGTCCAGGCGCTCCTCTGCCCCAGTCCTGGCGCTCCTCTGCCCCAGTCCAGGCGCTCCTCTGCCCCAGTCCAGGCGCTCCTCTGCCCCAGTCCTGGCGCTCCTCTGCCCCAGTCCAGGCGCTCCTCTGCCCCAGTCCTGGCGCTCCTCTGCCCCAGTCCTGGAGCTCCTCTGCCCCAGTCCAGGCGCTCCTCTGCCCCAGTCCTGGCGCTCCTCTGCCCCAGTCCTGGCGCTCCTCTGCCCCAGTCCTGGCGCTCCTCTGCCCCAGTCCTGGCGCTCCTCTGCCCCAGTCCTGGCGCTCCTCTGCCCCAGTCCAGGCGCTCCTCTGCCCCAGTCCAGGCGCTCCTCTGCCCCAGTCCTGGCGCTCCTCTGCCCCAGTCCTGGCGCTCCTCTGCCCCAGTCCAGGCGCTCCTCTGCCCCAGTCCAGGCGCTCCTCTGCCCCAGTCCTGGCGCTCCTCTGCCCCAGTCCTGGCGCTCCTCTGCCCCAGTCCAGGCGCTCCTCTGCCCCAGTTCTGGCGCTCCTCTGCCCCAGTCCAGGCGCTCCTCTGCCCCAGTCCAGGCGCTCCTCTGCCCCAGTCCTGGCGCTCCTCTGCCCCAGTCCTGGCGCTCCTCTGCCCCAGTCCAGGCGCTCCTCTGCCCCAGTCCTGGCGCTCCTCTGCCCCAGTCCTGGCACTCCTCTGCCCCAGTCCAGGCGCTCCTCTGACCCAGTCCTGGCGCTCCTCTGCCCCAGTCCAGGCGCTCCTCTGCCCCAGTCCTGGCGCTCCTCTGCCCCAGTCCTGGCGCTCCTCTGCCCCAGTCCAGGCGCTCCTCTGCCCCAGTCCTGGCGCTCCTCTGCCCCAGTCCAGGCGCTCCTCTGCCCCAGTCCAGGCGCTCCTCTGCCCCAGTCCTGGCGCTCCTCTGCCCCAGTCCTGGCGCTCCTCTGCCCCAGTCCAGGCGCTCCTCTGCCCCAGTCCTGGCGCTCCTCTGCCCCAGTCCAGGCGCTCCTCTGCCCCAGTCCAGGCGCTCCTCTGCCCCAGTCCTGGCGCTCCTCTGCCCCAGTCCTGGCGCTCCTCTGCCCCAGTCCTGGCGCTCCTCTGCCCCAGTCCAGGCGCTCCTCTGCCCCAGTCCTGGCGCTCCTCTGCCCCAGTCCTGGCGCTCCTCTGCCCCAGTCCAGGCGCTCCTCTGCCCCAGTCCAGGCGCTCCTCTGCCCCAGTCCTGGCGCTCCTCTGCCCCAGTCCTGGCGCTCCTCTGCCCCAGTCCTGGCGCTCCTCTGCCCCAGTCCAGGCGCTCCTCTGCCCCAGTCCTGGCGCTCCTCTGCCCCAGTCCAGGCGCTCCTCTGCCCCAGTCCTGGCGCTCCTCTGCCCCAGTCCTGGCGCTCCTCTGCCCCAGTCCAGGCGCTCCTCTGCCCCAGTCCTGGCGCTCCTCTGCCCCAGTCCAGGCGCTCCTCTGCCCCAGTCCAGGCGCTCCTCTGCCCCAGTCCAGGCGCTCCTCTGCCCCAGTCCTGGCGCTCCTCTGCCCCAGTCCAGGCGCTCCTCTGCCCCAGTCCAGGCGCTCCTCTGCCCCAGTCCAGGCGCTCCTCTGCCCCAGTCCTGGCGCTCCTCTGCCCCAGTCCTGGCGCTCCTCTGCCCCAGTCCTGGCGCTCCTCTGCCCCAGTCCAGGCGCTCCTCTGCCCCAGTCCAGGCGCTCCTCTGCCCCAGTCCTGGCGCTCCTCTGCCCCAGTCCTGGCGCTCCTCTGCCCCAGTCCAGGCGCTCCTCTGCCCCAGTTCTGGCGCTCCTCTGCCCCAGTCCAGGCGCTCCTCTGCCCCAGTCCAGGCGCTCCTCTGCCCCAGTCCTGGCGCTCCTCTGCCCCAGTCCAGGCGCTCCTCTGCCCCAGTCCTGGCGCTCCTCTGCCCCAGTCCTGGCGCTCCTCTGCCCCAGTCCAGGCGCTCCTCTGCCCCAGTCCAGGCGCTCCTCTGACCCAGTCCTGGCGCTCCTCTGCCCCAGTCCAGGCGCTCCTCTGCCCCAGTCCTGGCGCTCCTCTGCCCCAGTCCTGGCGCTCCTCTGCCCCAGTCCAGGCGCTCCTCTGCCCCAGTCCTGGCGCTCCTCTGCCCCAGTCCAGGCGCTCCTCTGCCCCAGTCCAGGCGCTCCTCTGCCCCAGTCCTGGCGCTCCTCTGCCCCAGTCCTGGCGCTCCTCTGCCCCAGTCCAGGCGCTCCTCTGCCCCAGTCCTGGCGCTCCTCTGCCCCAGTCCAGGCGCTCCTCTGCCCCAGTCCAGGCGCTCCTCTGCCCCAGTCCTGGCGCTCCTCTGCCCCAGTCCTGGCGCTCCTCTGCCCCAGTCCAGGCGCTCCTCTGCCCCAGTCCTGGCGCTCCTCTGCCCCAGTCCTGGCGCTCCTCTGCCCCAGTCCAGGCGCTCCTCTGCCCCAGTCCAGGCGCTCCTCTGCCCCAGTCGTGGCGCTCCTCTGCCCCAGTCCTGGCGCTCCTCTGCCCCAGTCCTGGCGCTCCTCTGCCCCAGTCCAGGCGCTCCTCTGCCCCAGTCCTGGCGCTCCTCTGCCCCAGTCCAGGCGCTCCTCTGCCCCAGTCCTGGCGCTCCTCTGCCCCAGTCCTGGCGCTCCTCTGCCCCAGTCCAGGCGCTCCTCTGCCCCAGTCCTGGCGCTCCTCTGCCCCAGTCCAGGCGCTCCTCTGCCCCAGTCCAGGCGCTCCTCTGCCCCAGTCCAGGCGCTCCTCTGCCCCAGTCCTGGCGCTCCTCTGCCCCAGTCCAGGCGCTCCTCTGCCCCAGTCCAGGCGCTCCTCTGCCCCAGTCCAGGCGCTCCTCTGCCCCAGTCCTGGCGCTCCTCTGCCCCAGTCCTGGCGCTCCTCTGCCCCAGTCCAGGCGCTCCTCTGCCCCAGTCCTGGCGCTCCTCTGCCCCAGTCCTGGCGCTCCTCTGCCCCAGTCCAGGCGCTCCTCTGCCCCAGTCCTGGCGCTCCTCTGCCCCAGTCCAGGCGCTCCTCTGCCCCAGTCCAGGCGCTCCTCTGCCCCAGTCCAGGCGCTCCTCTGCCCCAGTCCTGGCGCTCCTCTGCCCCAGTCCAGGCGCTCCTCTGCCCCAGTCCTGGCGCTCCTCTGCCCCAGTCCTGGCGCTCCTCTGCCCCAGTCCAGGCGCTCCTCTGCCCCAGTCCTGGCGCTCCTCTGCCCCAGTCCTGGCGCTCCTCTGCCCCAGTCCAGGCGCTCCTCTGCCCCAGTCCAGGCGCTCCTCTGCCCCAGTCCTGGCGCTCCTCTGCCCCAGTCCAAGCGCTCCTCTGCCCCAGTCCTGGCGCTCCTCTGCCCCAGTCCTGGCGCTCCTCTGCCCCAGTCCAGGCGCTCCTCTGCCCCAGTCCTGGCGCTCCTCTGCCCCAGTCCTGGCGCTCCTCTGCCCCAGTCCTGGCGCTCCTCTGCCCCAGTCCAGGCGCCACAGTGCTCAAATGTATTGGTGCTTAAAAGCTGCAAATATATTTGATGATAGTAAGAAGGGAGCAGCGTTTGCTTTAAGGCAAAGTGTCATCTGTATTATTGCTTAATAATAATTAAAACTAGATATAAATACATTATATTTCTTCAAATCTGTTTTTATTTTCTGGACATTAAGAGGGATAATTTCGAGATGATTTATTGACTTCCACTAGAGAGTGTTGTGGGCATTTTCTGAGGTCATTGTGCAGGTGGGAAAGGTGGGGACTGGGTATCACTCATTGTCTTCTATGGGAAAGTTTTCTAGGCATGTTCTGTCACCTGCGCAGAGGTTATAGTGCAGGGAAGAGAATAAGAGCTATGTATAGCTTATTGTTAATAGTGGGTCATGGGTTCATATATATATATATATATATATATATATATATATATATACAGTACAGACCAAAAGTTTGGACACACCTTCTCATTTAAAGATTTTTCAGTATTTTCATGACTAAGAAAATTGTACATTCACACTGAAGGCATCAAAACTATGAATTATCACATGTGGAATTATATACTTAACAAAAAAGTGTGAAACAACTGAAAATATGTCTTATATTCTAGGTTCTTCAAAGTAGCCACCTTTTGCTTTGATGACTGCAAAAGCAAAAGGTGGCCTCCATAATCCTTAAATGGAAGAAGTTTGGGACCACCAGAAGACTTCCTAGACCTGGATGTCCAGCCAAACTGAGCAATCGTGGGAGAAGAGCCTTGGTGAGAGAGGTAAAGAAGAACCCCAAGATCACTGCGGCTGAGCTCCAGAGATGCAGTAGGGAGATGGGAGAAAGTTCCACAAAGTCAACTATCACTGCAGCCCTCCACCAGTCGGGCCTTTATGTCAAAGTGGCCCGAAGGAAGCCTCTCTTCAGTGCAAGACATATGAAAGCCGCATAGAGTTTGCTCAAAACCACATGAAGGACCCCCAGACTATGAGAAATAAGATTCTCTGGTCTGATGAGACAAAGGTAGAACATTTTGGTGATAATTCTAAGCGGTATGTGTGGAGAAAACCAGGCACTGCTCATCACCTGCCCAATACAATCCCAACAGTGAAACATGGTGGTGGCAGCATCATGCTATGGGGGTGTTTTTCAGCTGCAGGGACAGGACAACTGGTTGCAATTGAAGGAAACATGAATGCGGCCAAGTACAGAGATATCCTGGATGAAAACCTCTTACAGAGTGCTCTGGACCTCAGACTTGGCCGAAGGTTCACCTTCCAACAAGACAATGACCCTAAGCACACATTTAAAATAACAAAGGAGTGGCTTCAGAACAACTCTGTGACCATTCTTGACTGGCCCAGCCAGAGCCCTGACCTAAACCCAATTGAGCATCTCTGAAGAGACCTGAAAATGGCCGTCCACCAACGTTCACCATCCAACCTGACGGAACTGGAGAGGATCTACAAGGAAGAATGGCCGAGAATCCCCAAATCCAGGGGTGAAAAACTTGTTGTATCATTCCCAAGAAGACTCATGGCTGTACTAGCTCAAAAGGGGGCTTCTACTCAATACTGAGCAAAGGGGCTGAATACTTATGACCATGTGATATTTCAGTTTTTCTTTTTTAATAAATTTGCAAAAATTTCTACATTTCGGGTTTTTTTTAGTCAAGATGGGGTGTGGAGTGTACTTTAATGAGAAAAAAAATGAACTTTTTAGAATTTACCAAATGGCTGCAATGAAACAAAGAGTGAAAAATTTAAAGGGGTCTGAATACTTTCCGTACCCACTGTATATATGTGTGTGCGTGATCTGTAATTGTAATCCCATCTGTAATGATAATATGATGATTGCTGAAAAGTGGTCACTACAGAACAAGAAGTGTAAGTTTGCTGAGGCTAGAGTGAACATTGCAAGATGTGGTAACTTTTTTTTAATATACTGTAAATAATTATATGGAAAAATACAAATATGGATTAATTTAAACAATTTTGAACAACAGATAATTTTTGATGCCCTTTAAAGGTATATCCCATGTAATGTTATCTACTGTCACTAGCATATTGAGCACTGATCCTCCTCAGTAATGATCAGAAACTGCTGACCGAAAGCAATTAGATATATCTCAGATATTATTCCCTGGTGTCCGATATTATTCCCCAGTGTTAAATATTATTCCATAGTGTCAGATTTTATTCCCAGTGTCACAGGTTATTCCCCAGTGTCAGATATTATTCTCGAGTAGCTGATATTATTCCCAGAGTCAAATATTATTTCCCAGAGTCATCTATTATTTCCCATTGTCAAATATTGTTTGTTAGTGTCATAGATTATTCCCCAGTGTCAGAGATTATTCCACAGTGTCAGTGATTATTCCACAGTGTCAGTGATTATTCCCCGGTGTCAGAGATTATTCCACAGTGTCAGTGATTATTCCCCGGTGTCAGATATTATTTCCCGGTGTCAGATATTATTTCCCGGTGTCACATATTATTCCCCAGTGTCAGTGATTATTCTCCAGTGTCAGATATTATTCCCCGGTGTCAGATATTATTCTCCGGAGTCAGTGATTATTCCCCGGTGTCAGTGATTATTCCCCGGTGTCAGATATTATTTCCTGGTGTCAGATATTATTCCCCAGTGTCAGTGATTATTCCCCGGTGTCAGAGATTATTCCCCGGTGTCAGATATTATTCCCCGGTGTCAGATATTATTCCCCAGTGTCAGTGATTATTCCCTGGTGTCAGATATTATTTCCCGGTGTCAGATATTATTCCCCAGTGTCAGTGATTATTCCCCAGTGTCAGTGATTATTCCCCGGTGTCAGATATTATTTCCCGGTGTCAGATATTATTCCCCAGTGTCAGTGATTATTCCCTGGTGTCAGATATTATTCCCCAGTGTCAGTGATTATTCCCCGGTGTCAGATATTATTTCCCGGTGTCAGATATTATTCCCCAGTGTCAGTGATTATTCCCCAGTGTCAGAGATTATTCCACAGTGTCAGTGATTATTCCCCGGTGTCAGATATTATTTCCCGGTGTCAGATATTATTCCCCGGTGTCAGATATTATTCCCCAGTGTCAGTGATTATTCCCTGGTGTCAGATATTATTCCCCAGTGTCAGTGATTATTCTCCAGTGTCAGATATTATTTCCCGGTGTCAGATATTATTCTCCGGAGTCAGTGATTATTCCCCAGTGTCAGATATTATTCCCCGGTGTCAGTGATTATTCCCCGGTGTCAGATATTATTTCCCGGTGTCAGATATTATTCCCCAGTGTCAGTGATTATTCCCCGGTGTCAGTGATTATTCCCCGGTGTCAGTGATTATTCCCCGGTGTCAGATATTATTCCCCAGTGTCAGTGATTATTCCCCGGTGTCAGATATTATTCCCCAGTGTCAGTGATTATTCCCCGGTGTCAGATATTATTTCCCGGTGTCAGATATTATTCCCCAGTGTCAGTGATTATTCCCCGGTGTCAGTGATTATTCCCCGGTGTCAGATATTATTGCCCGGTGTCAGTGATTATTCCCCGGTGTCAGATATTATTCCCCGGTGTCAGATATTATTTCCCGGTGTCAAGATTATTCCCCAGAATTAGATATTATCCGCCGAGTATCAGATACAGTGCGGTATCAGATATTATCCCTGTGTTAGTGAGTGATGATATGTGATAATGGGAGGATACAGTCACTGATACTGGGGGTAACAATTTTAGTGACTGAATTTTAGCCCTTAGGCCACGGCCCCACGATCAGTATTTGATCAGTATTCGGTCAGCATTTTTTCTCAGGAGCCAAAACCAGGTGAGGAACAATCAGAGAAAAGGTATAATAGAAACAAGTCACCAATTCTGCATTTATCACCCACTCCTGAGAACAAATACTGACCGGATACTGATCAAATACTGATAGTGGGGCTGTGGCCTTAGTATCATTGTCTGTATCCTCCCATTATCACATATCATGCCTCCAGTCAGACATCACCCCCAGTTTCAGACATTTTTCTTACAGCTTCACTGATTTATTTTTAAAAAATGATTCGATGTAATCCCCCAGGATGGAGAGATTTGATATTATTCCCGTGTTATTGAAGGAGTTTCCCCCCCTCACAGTACCATCCCTAGTAGAGTCAGTGCTAGATATAATTTCCCTGGTGTCTTTTGATCCCCCATTATCAGTAAAAGATCATTTTGGATGAGCATTACCCCTAGTGTCAGCTATTAGAATTGGAGTTTTACCCCTCAGTGTCAGTATCCTGCCCCCAGTATCAGTAGCTGTGAATTCTACCTGGCAGTGCACAGAGTCCTGGCATCTGAGCAGAGAACAATACAAGGTGCAGGGGTCGCCTGATAATTGCAGGCAGATGATCCAGTAGATTGAGAGCAGGGAGCAGCAGGGAGCTGCAGGGAGCCCCTCATCAGCGCAGGGTGCAGCAGGGAGCCCCTCATCAGCGCAGGGTGCAGCAGGGAGCCCCTCATCAGCGCAGGGTGCAGCAGGGAGCCCCTCATCAGCGCAGGGTGCAGCAGGGAGCCCCTCATCAGCGCAGGGTGCAGCAGGGAGCCCCTCATCAGCGCAGGGTGCAGGGGCAGCTCTGCTGTAGGACAGCCCCGTGTGCTCTGCACTCTCATCCCATCCTCCTCTGTCCTGTAATGTATGCAGAGCAGTGAGAGGCAGAGAGTGTTGGAGCTGAGTGCTCTGCTGCTGGGAGCTCTGCTCAGTCACTGGGATCAGCTCAGACACAGGCAGCTCTGCAATCACATGCAAAGCCCACCATCCCGGGAGCCAGCCGCCGCCAGGAGCCCTCCTGCCCACCTCTCCAGCCAAGCTCCAGCTCCTCACGGTGAGTACAGCCACACAGTGGGCTCCAGGGGCACAGTGGGCGCCGAGCCCCGAGGAGGGCGCCGCAAAGTGGAACTTTTCTGGGCCAACTTTATGTTAATTACAGCTGAGAATTGTGACATTCACCCTGCAAGGGCACCCCATCCAGGGCATGCATGCCAGGCGCTGCAGAGCTTGTACTCTATCTCCAGGGACATGCATGCCAGGCGCTGCAGAGCTTGCACTCTATTTCCGGGGGCATACATGCCAGGCGCTGCGGAGCTTGCACTCTATTTCCGGGGGCATACATGCCAGGCGCTGCGGAGCTTGCACTCTACTTCCAGGCGCTGCAGAGCTTGCACTCTAGGTCCAGGCGCTGCAGAGCTTGCACTCTATTTCCGGGGGCATACATGCCAGGCGCTGCGGAGCTTGCACTCTACTTCCAGGCGCTGCAGAGCTTGCACTCTTATGTCCAGGCGCTGCAGAGCTTGCACTCTAGGTCCAGGCGCTGCAGAGCTTGCACTCTAGGTCCAGGCGCTGCAGAGCTTGCACTCTATGTGCGCTCACAGGGGCAGATTTGGGAGATTATTTGCCATTATTCCTCACTCTCGGGGGTCCCGGGGTGTCGGACCCCGCTTCTGCTCCGCATTCCGGCAGATCTCAGTCCCTTTTGCTACTTCGTTGCTGTCGGTTCCGGGTTCCCCGTCGCAGCTGGGGCCCCGCACTCAGGGGTTAATAGAGCCGGTCCAGGTTTGCAGAATGTTGCCACTTTGTTGCCTCTTCCTTCCTGCAGCTCCGGGGACACAAGGGGTCTCAGCGGGGGCTTTTCTGCCAATTGTTGTCACGTCTTGTAAATAAAATAAGAGGGAAGCGGATCCCGAGCTGTGAGGCTCCTTACACCTTGTGAGGAGGAGCAGGAAGCCGGTGCGGACCTGCGCCCCCACAGTGCAGGGGAGACCCCCACAGTGCAGGGGAGACCCCCAGATGCCGGGCCCGGGGCTGAGTCAGGACAGGTTCTGAAAGTTGTTATTTAATGTTTTGCACTGATTGACATATGGTGGGATTGATGAGTGTGAATACGGGGGTCCCGAGATCGGGGGGGGGGGCACATCAGGTAGCCGCTCCCCGGCTGGAGATTGGGGTGATCGCCTCTCACCCCTTTGTTACAACCTAGAGTTCAGCATCTTCGGATCCTTTGTGATGTTTCCGGCTGAAGTTCCATCTGATCACAAGTTGTAATAATCCGCAGATGTCTGGAGCTTTGTCCTTGTGATGATGATGATGATGATGATGATGATCATGATCCCTAGAACTTTATTTACTGGATCATCTGCTCATCACAAATTACACCGATAATTTATAATTCACTTTATCACTTCACAAAAGAGCGGAAGAAATAAAAAGAACGGAGAATGAAGCGTCCTAGAATCCGAATACAATTAGAATTTAGAATCAGAATTTCATATATAAAATACACCTGTGTGTAGCAGCTGTTTGTGTGCTGTGTGTATTTGTATGTGTATATATGTAAGCATTTTTGATGTTATGTTTGTTTTTAATTGTGTGTCTATATTTGTGTATTTTGTGTGTATATTTGATTGTGTGTATTTTTATATATATTTTTTTATTTATGCTGTGACCCATTTTTACATTTGGTTATTGCTCCCATTATAAAGTTGAATCTTATCATTTTGTATTATTTTTGGTTCAGTTATTTCTCCGTGAAATGACATTTAAATGATCCCTGAAGAAAGGCTGGATGCAGGTTCAGAGTCTGCAGTGTCCTGGGCTCCAGGGCAGTTTGGGGTTTCGCAGGACCTGGCTTCTCCTCGCTCCCCTATAAGCACAGACAATGTGTTTATTCATTTTCCAGGCTTTTGCATATAATTACACAACCGCAGTAATGCAACCTGTTGTGTGTAAACGCTCTATCAACTTTATATAAACCTGTTTAAAATTCACTGGCAACGACTCAAATGCACAAAACCCATTAAAAGGGGAAATTTTCTTTTCCTTTAAATTTTTAAACATTTACAAACAGATTGGCGATGCCGGCTGCAGTTTTATTACTGCCTTTGATTTTTTTTTACAAAGCAGACAGATTACAATGGATACATTTTTATAAAATAGAACCCTTCATTTTCCAATATAAAAGACAATATAAGTTCTTGATTTTTTCCATTCTTTTCTTACACATTTCTTCTATTTTGTAGAATATAATATATACATGATATTAGATGCCAGACTGCACACAAGCATTTACAATAATACTAGTTGTATTTATTTGTTAAATATAAAGTGTTATAAAATTATTCTAAGCAACTTTGACTTTATTAAAAAATAAATATCTATATAGATATATGTATGTGTGTGTATATATATATATATATATATATATATATATATATATATATATATATATATATATATACCGGTATACATATGTGTGTGTATGTATATATATGTAGATATATACACATTTATATATGTATATTCACAGAAATTCAAATATATACACACACAGAGACAAATCCTTCTGTATGTATGTGTCAGATATTATCATATAGATATTTTACTTAATATTTAGAAATAGAAATGCATCCAGATATATTATTATTATTCCTTGATTTGTGCAGCAAGGAATTGTTTTTCTTCAGTGCTCATTCTATATATCTATCTGTATATTGATAGAACGATACATATACATTTTTTCTACATTTTTTAGATTGTGACCAGTTCTTTCTGTGCGCTGATTTGACTCCTCTTGTTTAGTTCATTTCACATTGCTGGTTAAAGCCATCGCTTCAGAGTTTGTCTCATGCTGTGGAAAAGTATTTGATGATTTATATGGCTGCCTCTTCGATTGCTGTGTCCAAGTCTTCTTTCTCCACCATTCAGCTGGGATGTCAGCCCTTATTACTTACTATTGATCCCTTTGCAAAGTGAGAAGTGAACTAAAATTAATGTCAATCCCACTGCCCGGATCAATAGCCGGAGTTATTTTAATCTGGATTTGCACGGGGTGCTAAATTAAAAAAAATCAGCATACTAGCAGGCGGTGGTGTATCGGTTTCTGCCGCCCGTCTGCTTTGTCGTCTGAGGTGTTCAATGTTTAGCTCTGGCTGATTATCCTGCAATCCATATTTTTTTAATTAAGAAGGTCTGTTAGTTTTTTCTTATTTAGGGTCCTGTGTTTTGGATGATGACATCTTGACATTCACAGTGTATTAACTATAGATTTCCATAAGGCTTGTGGTTTGTGCGCGCTGCGTCTTCTCAGCCGCCTGTGGGTGCAGGCGCAGAACATGCTGATGGGTAAAAACTCCACATTTTTAGTTGTTGGAAATTTCTCACAGTCTTGCAAATTTGTCCGGAGCTTTTGTTGTGTTTGTTGCTCGGTCTTTAAAGCGAGACAATGGGACGTTACAGTCGGAGCCTTCATTTAGTCTCCTGGTTTTGCCAGACATCAGAGAGAAATATTTTATGAGATTGAGGAGAATCTAGTTAAATTTGTTAATTTCTTGCTACAATTTGTCCAACATCACAATTCACGGCAATGACAAAGACCGCTCTGGATTGTGATTCTGATCAGGACACATTGTATTTCCAGTAGATCCAATGAATATTCAATAGTACGGACTTCATTGATGAGTTAAAGGATCATGAAGCTTAACGATTGTGCTGTGGAAATAACTCAGTGTGGCCCCAAAACAAAGGTTTATATCTGTTACAGAATTAAAGTCAAACTGCTGAAGGTCGGAGATTCACATCATCATCATCATCGTTGTTCCCTTTGTCTTGGTTCCTCTCTTTTAACTTAACGTGAGAGTTATTTAAAAAATTGGAAGCGAGAAAATAAGTTAATGAGAGATATATAATCTGATAATTTAGGGTTGATGTGTGCTCGGATGCCTGCCAAATGAGGAAGCCATCTGAGGGCGTCTGCTGAGCTCACAATTAATAGAGGTGGCATCGGAAATGCTGCAATACCCGGGGTCTCTGTCCTGAATCATATACCCACCTGACGGCTGAGGCGTGCCAGGGCAAAAGTCACTGCAAACATTCAATGCCCATATTATGAGGCCAACAAAAACAGAAAAAATATATATATGTATACCTGCACACATACATATATATAGTCATACATTCATACATAGATGTAAATAAAAATATACACATATATATATACATTATAGATATATATATATAAACATAGTGAGAAATTATCCTCTCACTTTAGATATATATATCTATTTCTATATATATAGATATATATCTATATATATGTATGGATATGTATCTATATATATGTATAGATATATAGATATCTATTCATTCATTTTATATATGACTATATATATATATATATATATATATGTATATATAGTTAATCCCCCAGACTGCAAGCTATCGCTGACAGGATTCCCCTACGTTACCATGATGGTGCTATATAAATTATAACAACAATATACCATACATATATTAATAGCAATATAATATCAGTGTACATCTAATAAAGATAACTACATATGATAAGTTAAATTTGATTATATACATATATAAACCTATAACTATAAACATTTATAAAATCATCTCAAAATCACCATTCTAGAATTATCACACATTTATAAATATGAATAATATGTATCTATTATAATTTACAACAGCAACATTGGAGTCTGCACATTTTTGTCTCTCCTGTTGTTTTATGTCTTGCCCCTGAACAGCTGAGATAGTAGATTGAGGTGGTCTGGTGTTGGGATGCTCAGGTCTTGGGGTGGACTGGTGTTGGGGTGGTCTGGTGTTGGGGTGCTGTGGTCTTGGGATGGTCTGGTGTTGGGGTGGTCTGGTGTTGGGGTGCTGTGGTCTTGAGATGCTCAGGTCTTGGGGTGGCATGGTGTTGGGGTGGTCTAGTGTTGGGGTGGACTGGTGTTGGGGTGCTCTGGTGTTGGGGTGCTCTGGTGTTGGGGTGGTCTAGTGTTGGGGTGGTCTGGTGTTGGGGTGGACTGGTGTTGGGGTGCTCTGGTGTTGGGGTGCTCTGGTGTTGGGGTGGCATGGTGTTGGGGTGGTCTAGTGTTGGGGTGGTCTGGTGTTGGGGTGGACTGGTGTTGGGGTGCTCTGGTGTTGGGGTGCTCTGGTGTTGGGGTGGCATGGTGTTGGAGTGGTCTAGTGTTGGGGTGCTCTGGTGTTGGGGTGCTCTGGTGTTGGGATGCTCAGGTGTTGGGGTGCTGTGGTCATGGGCTGCTGTGGTCTTGGTGTGCCAAGCACTGTGGCTTCTCTGTAGTCGTATATGAATTACAGTTGAAGCCGGTGGTGAAGACCCCGAGTACGAGGAGCTCTGACTTTCCTATCCCCTGTATGACTGTGCTGCAGTTGGCACCGGGGCATCCTGCACTTTCTTCTAGGACGTTTGTTTTCCTACAGAGTTTTTTCTTTTTTTTTGCTGTTTGGACAATTCTGGGCTCGACCAATAAACTAATCAGAAATAGATTACTTTGTCTTTAAGTCTTTGTGCTTTACGATGTCGCGGTTTTACCAGCTCCGGGTCTCTGGGCCGAGTCCTGCTCGCTCAGTATAAACTCTTTCATCCTCACTATTAAACTTCTGCTCTTTGATTTAAAAGAAAACGCCGCACCGGTTTATATGATAAACTTAAAAAAAGAGATGTTTTTATGGGTCTCTGAAGGGGCGAGCAGCAATATGTTCCATTCAGGTGTTTCTTCGGCCCCTGCTTTGTTTACATGGCGGCTTATTAATACCTTCACTAGAAAGAAAAGTGGCTGCGGGTTAACCCTCCCATGGCTGCAGCAGATTTGCTTTTTCCCAAAACCATTCGGAAACAGTATCCCCATCCCGTCTTCGGTCCCTCATCGACCTCCTGAATAATTATAGTCATTTTTTTATTTTTTTTATTTTTCTCAAATTTGATCTAAAATTTCAGAAATGTCGCGATGAATTGTAGAAGAGCAGGATCACAATACGAGCAAGATCCAGTCCCCTGAGGGAAGAATATCTGACTTTCTCTCAGGATGAGGCGAGTGACGGTGGTGGAGGGGACACAGGCGACAGGTACAAAGTGTCAGCTCCAGATGTAGAGCCGCGTTTACCAGAACAAACAGATCATTCTGCGGCCGGGAAGAATTACAGCTAACGCCGCCAATGCTTTACAACGAGAGGGGAGTCATCGCTCATTAGGGCCGGATAGGATTTGTGTAACGAGGAAGGTGATTTGGTTATCTTTCTTCCACAAGCTTTTATCTGCTTGTCACTTTAATCTATATCTCGGCGTGTATCTGTGCAGCAGACAATGCGCCTCATGTCCTCATACATCCACATGATGTACAGTGTCCCCGTACACGGCCTCGCTGACCACCGGCCTCACACAGGACCCCCCTCGCCCCTGCTAGGGGAAGATGTGGACGTGTCTTCTCCAATAACAATCATTCCTAATGATAATCGTCTGCCGTGAAAGGGCAAAAACATCGATAAAAATACGGAAACATTTATCGTTAGCGCTGAAAAATTCTTCACAGTTGGGGCTTTTTCTCGTTTGTTCTTTCTGTAGGATGTCAGAGGAGCGCTAACGAGCGCAGGGCGATGAGTTCACCGGCGGCTGTCACTGTGCGGACCACCAACATCTGCCGGGGTTTATTTATTTGTTACATTTTTATCAATTATTTCAAATATTGTTCTGTGTGCAAACAACTAGTGTGGATGTGTGACCACCTGTCACAACACGGCTCAGACGACACCCCGAAAATGGCGTATCTCTGCGTATATCTATGTGTATGGTGTGGATATATAGCGTACAGTGTGCATGTGTGTATATATATATATATGTTGAGAGAGTCTGTGGATCTATATATCTATAGTGTTTACACTGTGTGATATATATGGATATGGTGTACAACATGTGTACAATGTGTGTGTATATATACATGTATGGGGTGTACAGTGTATGTATATAAATTGATATATAGAGTGTACAGTATGCACATATATATAAATATATATATATATAGTGTGTGGATATATATATGTATAGTGTGTACAGTGTCTGGATAGATGTATAGTGTACCGTGTGTATATATATGTGCAGTTTATACAGTGTTTGTATTTTGTGTCTGCACAGTCTGACATATTTATAGGTGTACATATATTTGTGGGTGTACTTATATTTGTGGGTGTACTTATATTTGTGGGTGTACATATATTTGTGGGTGTACTTATATTTGTGGGTGTACTTATATTTGTGGGTGTACATATATTTGTGGGTGTACTTATATTTGTGGGTGTACTTATATTTGTGGGTGTACATATATTTATGGGTGTACTTATATTTGTGGGTGTACTTATATTTGTGGGTGTACTTATATTTGTGGGTGTACTTATATTTGTGGGTGCACTTATATTTGTGGGTGTACATATATTTGTGGGTGTACATATATTTGTGGGTGTACTTATATTTGTGGGTGTACATATATTTGTGGATGTACTTATATTTGTGGGTGTACATATATTTGTGGGTGTACTTATATTTATTGGTGGACATATATTTGTGGGTGTATATATATTTGTGGGTGTACTTATATTTATGGGTGTACATATATTTGTGGGTGTACTTATATTTGTGGGTGTACATATATTTGTGGGTGTACTTATATTTATGGGTGTACATATATTTGTGGGTGTACTTATATTTGTGGGTGTACTTATATTTATGGGTGTACATATATTTGTGGGTTGACATGTATTTATGGGTGTACATATATTTGTGGGTGTACTTATATTTATAGGTGTACATATATTTGTGGGTGTACATATATTTCCTGGGTGTACATATATTTCCTGGGTGTACATATATTTGTGGGTGTACTTATATTTATGGGTGTACATATATTTGTGGGTTGACATGTATTTATGGGTGTACTTATATTTGTGGGTGTACTTATATTTGTGGGTGCACTTATATTTGTGGGTGTACATATATTTGTGGGTGTACTTATATTTGTGGGTGTACTTATATTTGTGGGTGCACTTATATTTGTGGGTGTACTTATATTTGTGGGTGCACTTATATTTATTGGTGTACATATATTTATGGGTGTACATATATTTGTGGGTGTACATATATTTGTGGGTGCACTTATATTTATTGGTGTACATATATTTATTGGTGGACATATATTTGTGGGTGTACATATATTTGTGGGTGTACTTATATTTATAGGTACACATATATTTGTGGGTGTACTTATATTTATGGGTGTACATATATTTGTGGGTGTACTTATATTTATGGGTGTACATATATTTGTGGGTGTACTTATATTTATTGGTGGACATATATTTGTGGGTGTACATATATTTATGGGTGTACATATATTTATGGGTGTACATATATTTGTGGGTGTACTTATATTTGTGGGTGTACATATATTTGTGGGTGTACATATATTTGTGGGTGTACTTATATTTGTGGGTGTACATATATTTGTGGGTGTACTTATATTTGTGGGTGTACTTATATTTATAGGTGGACATATATTTGTGGGTGTACTTATATTTGTGGGTGTACATATATTTGTGGGTGTACTTATATTTGTGGGTGTACATATATTTGTGGGTGTACTTATATTTGTGGGTGTACTTATATTTATGGGTGTACATATATTTGTGGGTGTACTTATATTTATGGGTGTACATATATTTGTGGGTGTACTTATATTTATAGGTGGACATATATTTGTGGGTGTACTTATATTTGTGGGTGTACATGTATTTGTGGGTGTACTTATATTTATAGGTGGACATATATTTGTGGGTGTACTTATATTTATGGGTGTACATATATTTGTGGGTGTACTTATATTTATAGGTGGACATATATTTGTGGGTGTACTTATATTTATTGGTGTACTTATATTTGTGGGTGTACTTATATTTATAGGTGGACATATATTTGTGGGTGTACTTATATTTGTGGGTGTACATGTATTTGTGGGTGTACTTATATTTATAGGTGGACATATATTTGTGGGTGTACTTATATTTGTGGGTGTACTTATATTTATAGGTGGACATATATTTGTGGGTGTACTTATATTTGTGGGTGTACTTATATTTGTGGGTGCACTTATACTTATAGGTGTACATATATTTGTGGGTGTACATGTATTTGTGGGTGTACTTATATTTATTGGTGTACATATATTTATTGGTGTACATGTATTTGTGGGTGCACTTATATTTATAGGTGTACATATATTTGTGGGTGCACTTATATTTATGGGTGTACATATATTTGTGGGTGTACATATATTTATGGGTGTACTTATATTTGTGGGTGTACATATATTTGTGGGTGTACTTATATTTGTGGGTGCACTTATATTTATAGGTGGACATATATTTGTGGGTGTACTTATATTTGTGGGTGTACTTATATTTGTGGGTGCACTTATATTTATAGGTGGACATATATTTGTGGGTGTACATGTATTTGTGGGTGTACATATATTTGTGGGTGTACATATATTTGTGGGTGTACTTATATTTGTGGGTGTACTTATTTTTGTGGGTGCACTTATATTTATAGGTGGACATATATTTGTGGGTGTACATGTATTTGTGGGTGTACTTATTTTTGTGGGTGTACTTATATTTGTGGGTGTACATATATTTGTGGGTGTACTTATATTTGTGGGTGCACTTATATTTATAGGTGGACATATATTTGTGGGTGTACTTATATTTGTGGGTGTACTTATATTTGTGGGTGCACTTATATTTATAGGTGGACATATATTTGTGGGTGTACATGTATTTGTGGGTGTACATATATTTGTGGGTGTACATGTATTTGTGGGTGTACATATATTTGTGGGTGTACTTATATTTGTGGGTGTACTTATTTTTGTGGGTGCACTTATATTTATAGGTGGACATATATTTGTGGGTGTACATGTATTTGTGGGTGTACTTATTTTTGTGGGTGTACTTATTTTTGTGGGTGTACTTATTTTTGTGGGTGTACTTATGGCCGCCCCGGCAGCTTTTCTTTCGGCATTATTGTATAGGACGCCTTTATTTGCACAGCAGGGTAATGAGCGGTTTGACGGCGCGCCGGTGAACCCCGGTGTTTCTCGCTGGGAGCTCCGGATACTTTCCCCCAGTGTTGAAGGTCTGTGAATGTGGCCGATAATCTGCTTAATTGCTGTGTATAGGGGAATCAGTGACTAAATGGCAGTAACACAAACAATAATTATGTATTGATTTTTACACGTAACGCTCAGGGCTCACGTCTTTCTTTCACTTTCTTGTGTCGACGCAGGATTCACAGGGAAGAAATGAAGTGACGTTTCCTGCTTGGCGTGAAGATCCAGTCGCCTCGGCCACCAGAGGAATTTTTACCGAAATTTTTGATTTGGCCAGAACCAAAGTGTCAGAGATGGATCTGCACCGAGCTGCTTTTAAGATGGAGAACTCTTCCTTCCTGCCTAATCCGCTGGCATCTCCGGCGTTGATGGTGCTGGCTTCTACCGCTGAGGCCAGTCGTGACGCCTCCATACCTTGCCAGCAGCCACGGCCTTTTGGGGTGCCTGTATCAGTGGATAAAGAGGTGCACATTCCTTTTACCAATGGCTCGTACACCTTCACCTCAATGTACCACAGACAAGGCGGTGTCCCCGGAGCCTTCTCTAACCGTGACTTTCCACCTTCCCTTCTCCACCTCCATCCTCAGTTTGCCCCTCCGAACTTAGACTGTTCCCCAATCAGCATGCTGAATCACAGCGGTGTGGGCGCCTTCCGGCCTTTTACCTCCCCAGAGGAGCGTGAGAGCTATCAGTCTGCATTTACCCCGGCCAAACGCCTCAAGAGCTGCCATGATACCGAGTCCCCGCACCTGCGCTTCTCTGATGCTGATGGAAAAGAGTATGAATTTGGGGCTCAAATCCCAACAGGTTCCCCTGGGGGACTTAAAGTGGACGATGTTGGGAAGAAACTGTTTGCTGTGTCCGGTCTGATATCGGACAGAGAGACGTCGTCGAGCCCGGAGGACCGGAATGACAGGTGTAAGTGTTTCCAGACTTTCTTACAACGTTGTATTTCCAGTGTGTAGAGTTTCTTGTGTCCATGGATGTATCTTGTAATGACATGAATCCGTACAGAAGCATTTACTGCACGTATTACTATGGAGGAATCTGCTCACGTCTCCTCTGCCGTTTGTGCTGATATTAAAGCTGTAATGTATCAGATAGTAACGAAAATACAATCCCAAAATATCAAAACTGTGTCCCGAAATGCTCTAGTTTCTGTCCGCGGCAGCCGTCCTCCGTCCTGCGCTGCATCAGACCGCTCCGCAGCGACTCCTAAGGCTGCGGTTTTACGTGGCCATTTTCCATCCAGTCTGAAAACTGTTAAATGTGAATCATCTAAAACAAGTATGTGACAATGTGTGAGACCCCCCCACGGATCGTGCTGCTGCTCGTTGCACGTAATACGGGGTCTGCTGTGACGCAGCCCGCTTACGCTATCGATGGCGAGTGATTTTTTATTTTGCATAATTGGCCTTCTTAACCTTGCACTTGCCGCAAAAAAATAATTGGATTGTTCTAGATATAAATCGTCCTCAGCTCAACTGTGGCTGGAGCCGCAATTTGCCGGTTTCCACGAGAAACAGCTCTGAACAAAACCATTTGATACAGGTGACGGCGCGGCGGAGCTCGGCTCTGGATCCCGCTGATTTTACCCAGCGAGCTCCGAACAGAAAGAAAAAAAAATGACACTCACTCACGGCTCGGATGATAAAAACTCCCACAGGAGCTTACGGGTAATTTTTAAAGCAAAGCAATAGTTCTCTTCCATTTTTTCCTCCTCGCTCGGAGTGTAAATTTCTCCTCTCCCCATATAGCGAAGCTTTAGCGTTTTCTGTCTTCCGTGTGGCTGTAACGTCTCGTTACGACGCCACAGAGGGTAATTGAGATGTCCTGTCTCTTTCCCTCCAGTTGAAGCTACTTTCCTGTGCTGTCGACTTGAATTAGACGCCGAGTTAACTTTATGCTGCTAAAAAGAATTCAGTTTAAGCCCCGCGCACCTTCCTCGATTGCTGAAGCCATTAAGAATACTCTGGCCTGTAAATCTCCGGCTGGAGAGGAGCTGCTCCGGCTGTGTCTCACCTACTCAGCATTGGGTTATCAGGGTTGGGGACCCCAGGACTATGTCGGAGAGGGGATGGATGGTAGTGGGGGTCATTGGTTACGGCCTAACCAGACAGGCAAAACGGAAGAGCTGATACATGAACTGATTTCTTCTAAATTCACAGGAATATTTTCCATTGATTCACTGTTTTATTAGTTGCAAAAGTAATGGTCCCCTACAACAAAAAAAGTGCAATAGTATGCAATGTGTGCAATGTTGCCCTGAAGTAGTGTCGGGAGTATCTCACCATCATCGGTATAGCAGAGGCATCTCCCGTTAGGAGGCCTATTTACTTCTGCTGCATCGTAATATTTGTAATTACCTGGAGTTGAACACTTCATTCTCTAGTTCTCCTTCCCTTTCTGAAGCCCTTGCGATCTCCCTACAGACGGCATACATACCGTCCTGACCACACATCCACGACCCTGCAGCTCCGGACTCTGTGACGTGGATGAATTTCCTGGCAGAATTCAAGCCGAGGACAGTGGGAAAGAAAGTGCAGTTGGGAGCCCATCTGCCCAATCTTGGCGAGGGTTGGCTATTTCTGTGCCAGCTTCATGTCCTGAATATCTAATCAGCGACTGCATCTTTATGGGGGAGGCCACCAATATGAACACCTCCAGAATTCCAGCCTCCGTCCCTTTTGTGTCTACGTTGATGCATTTTAAGGTGTGCGAAAAAAAATAGAGACCGGCCGTAAATATCCGGGAAGGTTGTCACATTAGATAGATGTCGCTCCTCGTCTGTGCCTGCTGCCCCCCGGTACAATAAACCCAGTTTTATAACAAAGGAACTATTATCGGAAAATGCAAAAAATAAATGAAGGTTTCGTTTTGTATCTTTTCTTGATCTTTTATGAGTTAGTAGAACTTGGAGAAGAGTGACACGTTTTCCGTAATAGTCGTATAACCAAATGGAAAGTTCAGAATTGTGATTGACGGCTGCTCTGGTTACATTGTATCGCGGTGAGGAGTCTGGTAGGGGATTGCGGTAATGATGGCGGATGCCCCTTATGTCATCACCTTGGTATGAACCGCGGTGAGTGTATTGGTGGTGAGAGCAACATTCCTGCAGGAGAATATAAGGATCCTGCTTCCTTCCTGACAAGCAGAAGGTCTCAAGATTGCAAAACTTTATAGAGTGACACAGTCGTGAGGTTTCCCATTATTTAAAGGGGCAGTGCTGAGGCCGGTGGTGAATGTTATGGAGGACGGTAGATGCAGGATGAATGTTAATAAACCATCTTTGCGTTGACTTAGAGACTATGGAGCAACCAAGGAGCACAGATCGCTTGTGGGGTATTTCACTTGGGAGGTTCAGCGAGTGCCATTATATTTTTGTCATTTCCTTAGGACCCCTTAACACACGGCGAGTCAAGCGCTCTGTAGGTAATGGGGCCATGTAGCTGTAGGGTCCAGTAATCAGACAGAGTAAACGTAGAAGTATCAGAAAATCTGCCCAATGTGTGAGCGCGGTGCACCCCGTGTGATAGGACCGCCGCGTCCCGACACTTTTCTTACACAAATTCTTTCTTGGATTATTTTCAAACAATTTTATTTTATTTTTTTTGCGAAAGAAAAAAAAGAAAACCTGACACGTGACGTTTTTAAAAAAATCTGCCGCGTTTTATGACTCCACATGTGCAATAATTATTGTAGACAATCTTGAAAAGTCTTTTCATGGCGGCACAAATTAATCATTAATATTTGTTTAAATTAAAAAAAAAAAAAAAAAAAACAGTCAAGAATTTGTAGACATTTGTGGTCGATTCAATCACAAATTATTAAAAATAATGTCTTTTATTTTCTTTCTTGCAATCAAAAAATTATGGGGTAAAAAAATTTTAAATAAATGGTGCAACATTCAGTAAAGCGGTTGGAAAGTTTACAACCAGCCTGCCCGGGACATGGAGGGGTCTGGAGATTTGTTTTCGGCCCTGGGCATGATGTGGCTGACCCCTTTCCCACCAGGGCATCCTCCTCATCCTCCTGAATGCCGGTCTCCAGCTGCCGTCCAGCGCTGCCGCTGACATCGTAAGCTTCAATTCCCGGCACAAGTGTTGTGCTAATTACCGAGCCTGGCAGCGGCCTGAGCGGCACTTAGCCAGATGTTGCGATGGCTGCAGCCCCGGCAGCCATCGCCCCCTTTATGCCACCAGGACATCTCTCGTCTCACCCCTCCGCTCCTCTCTTCTTATGCAAAGCACAAGCTCCGTCCTGGAATATGCAAATCGCTTTTTAATTCACTCTTTTCCTTCTGCGCTTTCGCTCTTGCACTGGATGGGTTAAACCGGTGCCCATCTCCAGAAAGCCGGTAATTGCCAACATCATCATTATTATGTTCATTAAGGGCATCCAGCGTGTTACGGCCGCTCAGGGACGGGCAGCTCCATTTACATTTACAGATCTGCCGTGAAGAATTTTTTTTATACCTTCATTGGGACGAGATCTATTTTTCGGGTTTGTTTGATTATTTTTATGTAACAAACCGTCAGTAAATTTAATGTTCAGCCGCTTTAACCCCTTCCTGCCATAGGCGTATTGAATTCATCTGCTTTAGAGCCGGAGAATAACCGGAGGCCCTGAAGGGGTTAATGCTCCTCCACTGAGTAAAGGGAAATTGACCGGGGAATGAGGATGATTGGGACGTAACGGATCGGACTGGGTGGTCCCATTGATTGTTATTAAAGGGTATTGATTGTTGATAATAGACGAGGTGGCTGCAATGCGATTCCTCAGTGCTGCGGGATGATGGTAGGTTAATGTACAGTATCAGGTGCCATAACAATTAACGACTCTAGTTAATGAGGCAAAGTTATCAGCTATCGGGCTAGAAAATCTGTGAGCTGCAATGACCAGAGCAAGAAACCCAATTATTTGTTAGGTAGATAGATGATGTTCATGGCCGAAACCCCTAGGGGGCAGCACAGTTATGGCACGCGGCTAGGCCTATATATGTCCCAGGTGATGGACGCACTCACATGCTCAGACCTGCCGTCATCACCATAGGTGACCTAACAAATGACCCTAACACCCTAAAAGCGAGACGTCTGATATTTCCGCTGTGATATCACTTAATATCGTTATATCCCGCGGCTGTCAGATCTGTTACCGGAATAAACGGAGCCTTGTCGGAGTCACCGGCTGCAAAACTTTCACTTGAAATGCATGTGGGATGAATCACCCGGGGTGATGCTCTGCAGAACGTCGGCCATATCGCCACATTGTAGGTGGATGAATCTGCCCCAGCGGTCAGGACATTAACATCAGTCTGCCGGATTGTTGGACTTTACCGACTTTCAAGCACCCGGAAATTCCATTAGTCCGGAATAACTCAGGCGAGTTATTGCCAGGAAGACTAGTACCGCTAATGTTCTGGACTAGTGGTCAGCAGCTGGAAGTCTCCTGTTTTCAGACTATGGGATATTTTAGTAGATTGGACCATTTCATTGGTTGAAACATTGTGAATAAAAATGCAACTTCAAGCCCAGATTTCTAAATGATCAACTGTACTTAAAGGGTTAATCCGAATATATATATATATATATATATATATATATATATATATATATATATATATATAAATATGAAAAAAAGGGGTTGTGTAGATTCTGCCCTAGCCGCTGAGGGCTTTGTGCAATGTATCACTGCTTATTGACTGATACATTGTAACAAACCCTCAGCTGTGTTGGCAGGTTTTCAGCTTCTGCATGTTATCTAGAATGTTTCCATTCACTAACAGCAAACGGATGTGTTGAAAGAGGCCAGAAATGGAGGCACAGAGTAGATGCCGCTGCTGGGAGGATTGATGGCGACTGGAGCAATCACATCCAGTCACATTTTATGATTTTGTCAGACTCCAGATTTTCCCATTGACATTTTTGCAGCTGAAAGCTGCTCTCATCTGATGTGAGGAGGCTCCGAGCGGCCGCCGCCTGATTTATGTCCAGAGAGTTTCCCTTTCTGGGTTTTAAGACTTTTTTTTATTATTATTATTTGTTTTATTTCAAGCTTCCGGGAATTTTCTTTGATTTTCATTTTTTTCGGATATTTGCAGTTGTTTCCCCGGTTTCCATTTTTGTGTGATTTATTTTATATTTTACAATGAAATAAAACCCCGGACAGATGATGTGCGCGGACGGCAGGCATTTACCCCGCTGTGTCATGTAGCCGTAAAGTCCGTCCCGAAATGTGTCCGATTTGGAGACTTATGTGATGATCGAGGCGATACAATATCTCCAGGGTAACCACAAAGGTTTGGCACATTATAACCTTTCTGCTCCGTAAAACTTGGATGATTCCTTTTATTCTTTGCGAAGGTTTATATAATAAGAATCGCTTATTAATCTGTGGGTGGTCTGCTGGAGCGCTGATAGTTACTGTCCTCAGCAAACTGATCTCAGGCCACGTTCACACTCGCATCTGCTTATTGTTCTCAGATCTCAGACACTTCTGATAATAGGATCCAGTATTAAATGGACCGCTTCCATCGTAAATCTCCACATCAGCCAATCAGATTCCAGCTCTCAGTTTTCAGAGGTGGCTCAGCCAATAGAAGCAGTGACATGATTGGTTAGTTATCCTGCCATCTACTTTTGATAAGTCTCCTCTTTTGTCTATTTTTGGGACCACACTTGCGGTTTTATCACTGAGCCGCTCCAGGATTTTCCCCCAGAGATGATTGGTGGTTTGAAGCACAAATTCCAGGGGATCTAAAATATTAATGAGCAATTTTAAGGTCACAGAGAGAGAGTAGCGGCTGGATGATCTCACGATGCAACCTGACCAAGTCGCAGAGGTGATGAGCTTTAGCCGCCGGTGGCAGGGAAGCACTGAAGATCAGGACGCAGAGAATTTCCCCGCACATCCTCCATCATGGGGGGACGCGGTGAGAAATGCCAGAAGCTGGTGAGCGGCTTCATGTGAAGGCGATATATTGGGTCCCTTAATCGGAGCCATGAGGCCAGCGCTTCTCAGCCTCGCCGACCGGCTCGAATTCTTTTGCAATGTTGGAAAATAGGGAAATAATAAGTCAGCAGGCAAAAAAAGAGTGAGACCCCATGATCTGCTCATCATAGGGGGAACTGCTAAAAAAGGGGGCTTGTTACTGCATGGAGGCGCTGATTTCACACGTCGGAGCGCTCGCCCGCTCTGGGCTTATTGTTGTTTTTGTGACTTTGTCCCATCTCGGCCCATAAGACGTCTTGACAGTCACCATTATGACAGGGATTGTAGCATATAAGCTACAGTGTGGAGAGACTGGATCTTAGAGATGGACGTCGTAGAGAGGAGATCCGCCATGGGGAAGAGTGCTTCTCCCTCTGGGGGACCAGGGGCAGCCATGTATTTCATGGTCAACCATTGACTTTAGGCCACGGCCCCACTATCAGTATTTGCTCAGTATTTTGTCAGTAATTGTGGGATTTCTCCAGTAATGGGTGGTGGACGTCACCTTTTTCGTCAGATTTCTCCTGGATCAGGTGTCCATCTACTGATCAGAGACGGCTCCGAAATCTTTTCATGTGAAAGCTGCTTGTCCGCTCCCGTTGTACTAAATGTTCCCGTTATCTATGACGCGTCTGTTACTCTATGGACGACTTTATCTTTGAAGACCGATTTTTTTCATTTTTCTATGGAGAGTTTCGGTGGAGGGATCAGCGGCGGTTTGGCGATCTATACTTTGTCTATGATTGTGCTGTATCCAGTTCTCGCTGCTTTTATCTAGAAGCCATTGAACGTTCACTCCAGGGAGGGCGTTAGGGTGAGACCCTGAGTGACGGCCGCAGTGAGGCGGACCCCGGGGGTGTCAGCGCCGAGCACTCTCCATCTCCTCGCTCGTTTCTTGTCTTCATCGCTCAGCTCCTTCTCGGCCTCTGATTGTCCATAAGTCGCCGTCGTCCTGAGAGGGACAGTAATGTTATTCTGTCAATATCTTTGCCATGGAGATAAAAATCCGCGCAGGGCCTCTGTCCACACAAATCACTCAACGGCTCAGAACAAGGAAGGAGAGAGATGTCAATATGTGCGAGAAATGCTAATTATGGCTTTTAGTGACATCCAGTGACAAATTGGTCAGAGACGGAGGCGCCAGGGGTTAAACGAGACGGCTGAGCGGAACCTGCTGCAGGTGTCGCCTGCTCACTTCATTTCTTTCCTGCTGGATACAATGTATCACACGAGTCTCAAGAAGCTTTGATCCAGAATATCGGCTTCTTCTTTTCTCTCTAAGAGGAACTATTGAAAATTGGATGAGCAGCGCACCGGGGGGAGATGCTCATTTATCAAACGGTAAAAGACAAATAATCATCAGGAGTTCTGCAGGAGGGACCCCCTCACTTCACCCCACAGGACCTAGATGTAGTTATCAGATACGGACCCCCTCACTTCACCCCACAGGACCTAGATGTAGTTATCAGATACGGACCCCCTCACTTCACCCCACAGGACCTACATGTAGTTATCAGATACGGACCCCCACACTTCACCCCATAGGACCTACATGTAGTTATCAGATACGGACCCCCTCACTTCACCCCACAGAACCTACATGTAGTTATCAGATACGGACCCCCTCACTTCACCCCACAGGACCTACATGTAGTTATCAGATACGGACCCCCTCACTTCACCGGACAGGACCTACATGTAGTTATCAGATACGGACCCCCTCACTTCACCCCACAGGACCTAGATGTAGTTATCAGATACGGACCCCCTCACTTCACCCCACAGGACCTACATGTAGTTATCAGATACGGACCCCCTCACTTCACCCGACAGGACCTAGATGTAGTTATCAGATACGGACCCCCTCACTTCACCCGACAGGACCTAGATGTAGTTATCAGATACGGACCCCCTCACTTCACCCCACAGGACCTAGATGTAGTTATCAGATACGGACCCCCTCACTTCACCCCACAGGACCTAGATGTAATTATCAGATACGGACCCCCTCACTTCACCCGACAGGACCTAGATGTAGTTATCAGATACGGACCCCCTCACTTCACCCCACAGGACCTAGATGTAGTTATCAGATACGGACCCCCTCACTTCACCCGACAGGACCTAGATGTAGTTATCAGATACGGACCCCCTCACTTCACCCCACAGGACCTACATGTAGTTATCAGATACGGACCCCCTCACTTCACCCCACAGGACCTACATGTAGTTATCAGATACGGACCCCCTCACTTCACCCCACAGGACCTAGATGTAGAGATACTCGATATGTGACCTACCAGGGACCTCCAGAGGACTGAGCTATGTGCTCCTCGTAGGGTCTGTGCACACCACGTCTTTATGGGGGCGCTCACGAGCGTATAAGTCAATGTGAGAAAACATCTGACCAATGTTATACAAGGAGTCAGTGCTCATCTGCGGATATGTCCTCAGCTCGAGCTGGACCGAGGAAGAAATCGCAGCGTGCTGCGAGAATAGGATCGCACTCCCCGATGCAAGTCAATGGGGGCGAGAAAAAAAATTGCACGGCAAACGGACCATGCAATTTTAACACATACATCTCAAAGGAAACCCAACATTTCATCATCCAAATACAGTAAATTCACAGCCAGAACCCTGTGAATAGATGAATAGAATAGATAGATTGATAATAGAAAGGTAGATAGATAGAATAGATGGATATCCTGTAGATATATAATGTCACAAGCCCCCTACATATAATACGCTTGCACCCTTTATTGCCTTTCATGTGGCACTAAAGGGTGTTTAGCCTTATTTAACCTAGTAAATAAATAAAATAATTAAAAATATGGCATGGGGTTCCCCCTATTTTTCATAACCAGCAAAGGTAAAGCAGACAGCTAGGGGCTTATATTATCAGGCTGGGAAGGTCCCTGGTTATTTTGCCTTTTCCAGCCTAAAAATACCAGCCCCCATCCGCCACAGAATTGCAGATGAGCCAATTCTGGCACTTTGCCTCAGCTCTTCCTGATTGCCCTGGTGCCGTGGCAATGGGGGTAATGGTAGTTGGGGTTGATGTCATCTGTCATCAAGCCTAGGGGCTAGTAATGGAGTGGCATCTGTCAGACACCCCCATTACAAACCCAGTAATCAAAAATAAAAACTTCACTTAAAAATTTATTTTAACCCCCCCCCACACCTCATTCACCAATTTATTTTAAAAAAACCCAGACGCTTCATAGGTCACTCCTGGTCATGTGTCACGCCGATGATGTCAATAACTCTGTAACGTCATCACTCATGAGACAGTTTTTTAATAAATTGGTGAACAAGGTTTGGGGGAGTGTTTTTTTTTAAATAATATTTGTGTATGTGTGTTTTTTTCTTTTAACTTACTGGGTTAGTAATGGGGGTGTCTGATAGACCCCTCTCCATTACTAACCCCTGGGCTTGATGCCAGCTGACATTACAAAGCAGACATCAACCCCAAAACCATAACCCCAGTTGCCACCACAACCAAGGCAATCGGGAATAACCGGGCCTAGGGCCAGAATTGGCGCACCTCATGTGATGCGCCCATTCTGGGGCGGCTGTGGGGTTGTATTTTTAGACTGAGAAGGACCCAATAACCAGGGACCTTCCCAGCCTGATAATATAAGCCCGCTGATGTCTGCTTTACCTTTGCTGGTTATGAAAAATGAGGTGAGACCCCACTTCATATTATTTTAAATAATTTATTTATTTAATAGATTAACTAAGGCAAAAAAACTATCTGTATATAAGATTGCTTTATTAGTTTGAAAACTAGCTTTAAATTGAAAAGAGAAGTACAATATATAAAAGCTGATGTTAAAAACGCATTGCAGACAGATGCCAAGCCAGAAAGATCGCATTGTACTCATGTACACACGACACTGGATCAACATCGGACCCATTTATTATAAGATCGTGTGACTCCAGCCTAAGGCAAATTCTGACGGGAGCCAGCCTAAAAAAGACACCAAAAAGACACCAAAAAGAACCTACATATGCATATCCATGAAAAAAGACTTGTGCGCATGTATTCAGTCTTCTTAAGCTTCTTTTAACCACTTCAGGCTTCAGAAAAAGAAGTGGCCTCTTCATGTTGCATTTTCTCTTAAAGGGATATTTCCTTCCTCATGGTTGGGTATTGTCAGATGCTTTTACATACACAAAATTTTGCAATTTGGGTTTATTAGAACTTGCAGCTTTTTTGCGTTATTAACACTTTGCTTTTCTCTGTTCATTGCTTGTGAGTAATAAACAGTAATAGATTGTAGGTCTTTTTTTTATTTATAGCAGAATATACTACATGACACAAAACATAAGAACAAAACAAGACGACAAATCACAGAAAATAGAAGCAAAATAAATCAATCAGAAATAGGAGAAGATTCGACCTACAGAGAAAGAACAAAATCCCCCCAGGAATATATACATAGAGAAGAAATAACTATTATAAAACCCCCGGCCCAGCTTCATTCATACTACTATATACAATCCCACACAACGCTCACACCGTCCTATATACACATAAAACACCGTCCTATATACAAGATTATATACAATAAAACACTAAACCTAATATAACGTATATACAACCGGGAACTAACACTAACCTACTGGTCCCACTGCCTGACCTTAGTCACCCCCTTACCGCACCTCATTCACACCACAGAAAACCAAAAATAACAATATATACAATAGTGACATGGACAAATTTTTTTTATAATCTTTTTTTTTATTATTTTTTTCAATTCCCTCCCCCCCCTATATATAAAACACAGACCTACACTAACTATCCCGCCACCCCTGGACCAGGCCAGATCAGTCCTCTTATCACCGCCGATGAAAACCCCCCCAAATCCCCCACCCAACCTAACTAAAACCCCCTATTATACATTATATACAATATATACAGAACACAACCTACACACTCACCATCCAAGGCTCAAGTTCGATGCCGGCAAACCTTCTATTCAGGAAACAGAAATACAAAACAAAAATCTAGGGTGGAAAGACATCAGCCCACCACCAGGATATAGGAGTACTACCGGACTAAGGCACCCTGAAGGAAAAGCCCCTCCAGAGACGGGCCGCCCTCCGGGCACCCAGTCCTTCATACTCCAGAGAACGTACCTTCACCAGGTCACCTAGGATGTTCCTACAGACTTCATCTACATGGAGGATTTTACTCTGCGTCGAGACTAAAACTCGTGCGTTCCACGTGAAATACCTGACCACTGCGCTGACTATGAATAAAGTGTCTCGGTCCCTTCTCCCAAGGTCTCCGAACGCTCCATAGGCCCACCCGGCGTAGGACAGAGTAGCCAGCCGCGGCCAACCAATGGAAGCCCCCACCCTGTTGTACACCTCTGTATTAAAGGGACAATGAAGCAGGAAGTGCTCCATGCTTTCCAGCACGTTAGCACAAGCCTCACGGGGGCAATTCCTGTCCTCGGAGCTCCTGTACTTCAAATTGTTCCTCACATACAGCTTACCATGGAAGCAGCGCCAAGTCAAGTCCCAGTACTTCTTAGGGATGCTGCTAGAATTTAACAAACTCAACCCAACCTCCAGATCCCGACTTGGGCAGTCTTTGAGGGCCAATGGACTCTGAAAATGAGAAAGCAAGACCCTCATATCGAGGAGTTTCCTCGGGAGGGACCTCACCTCCCACATTCCCAGACCCCACCGGCGGATCATTTTCAGAACTGGGGTAACGTAAGCCGGAAGATGCCCGTGTGGTGTGCGAAGATCCTTCACTCTTCCCCCTGTCTCCCATTCCTGGAAGAAAGGCTGAAACCATCCCTTGCAGGAGAATACCCACGGAGGAGCCCTCTCTTTCCAGAGGTTTGCCACGTTCACTTTCAAGAAGGTGTTCACTAGGAACACCACGGGGTTCACCATATTCAAACCCCCTAGTCTCCTCGTGCGGTAAGTGACCTCCCGCTTGACTAGGTTCAGTCTGTTCCCCCATAACATCTGGAAGAACAGACTGTAGACCCGTGTCCAGAGAGGCTCTGGCAAGACACAGATGCTGCCCAGGTAGATTAGCAAGGGGAGCAGGAAAGCTTTGCACAGGCCAACCCTTTCCCTCAGGGTCAAAGACCAACCCCTCCATTGGTCCACTCTTTGGGCGACACCTTTATATCTGCCTTCCCAGTTTTTCGTGGGGTAATCACCCTGGCCGAATTTGATGCCCAGGACTTTGGCATGTTCTTGGGCTTCAGGGAGGGTGTCCGGAAGATCAAACCCGGGATCTCCGCCTCCCAGGCAGAGACTCTCACACTTATCCTGGTTGACCTTGGACCCGGATGCCTCCGAGTAGCGCTCCACTTCTGACATCACCACCGCCTCCTTCTCTTGCGAAGAAACAAAGACGGTGACATCGTCCGCGTAGGCCACCACCCTCAGGATAGCCTCCGGTGCCGCCCCACCCATCCGCACCCCCACCAACGGTTCACAATCGATCCTTCTGAGGAAGGGATCGATCGCAAACGCGTAAAGCAAAGGGCTAAGAGGACAGCCCTGACGGACACCGGATCCTACCCCGAAAGGTCGTCCAATCCACCCATTTACCAGAGGGAAAGTCTCAGCCCCTGCATACAAGGTCTTAAGCCAGTCCACAAACCCTCCAGGCAGACCATACCTCAAAAGAGTGGACCAGAGGTACTCGTGGTTAACTCGATCAAAGGCTTTTGCCTGATCCAGGGTCAGCAAGAACCCCTTCCAGAGGCCCGCCCTGCCTTGCTCCACGGCCTCTCGGACACCTAGAACAGCACTAAAAGTGCTACGGCCAGGAACGCAACAGTGCTGAACCTCCGAAAGGAGCCGGGGTGCAAACTTCACCAGCCTGTTGAAAAGTATCTTAGCCAAAATCTTCCTGTCCACATTGAGAAGCGCTATGGGACGCCAGTTCTCAATGCGTGACGGATCCTTACCCTTTGACAAAATGATCAAAGCTGACCTCCTTAATGATCTCGGCAGAGTGCCCGAGGAGAGACACTCGTTAAACACCTGAGTCAAGAGGGGGACCAAAGAGTCCCTAAAGGTCCTAAAGAACTCGGATGTTAAGCCATCCGGACCTGGCGACTTTTTGGGCCTAAGCCCATCGATCGCCAGTCTCACTTCCTCTTCTTTGATCGCTTCTGCCAAATCGCCCAGCGAGAGGTCAGCCCCTGGCTCAGGAACGGATACAGCCAGGAAAGCCGACATCCCGTCACGATCCAGCTCCCTCCTTCCCAAGAGGTGCGAGTAGTAGGAACTGACGACCTCCAAGATCCCTGATCTGGACCTTCTCAGGGACCCCGTACTGTCCACCAGCCCCGTCACTATCTTACTATTCACTGACATCTTACAGTTTCTGTAAGGGTCGGGCGAGCAGTACTTCCCGCAGTCCCTCTCGAAAACCAAAGATGCGTGCCTATCGTACTGAAACCTGTTCAGCAAGGACTTCACTCTGGAGATCTCCTCGCGGCTACCTCCAGTCGAGACAAGATGCTCGAGTTTCCTCCTCAGGCTCTGATACAGGCGATCCCTGTTCAGGCTTCTGAGGTTCGAGAGCTGCCGGAAGAATCTCGCCACCCGATGTTTGAACATCTCCCACCACTCCGACTTAGTGTTACTTAGGCCCAGCAATGGTACCTGGCTCTGAAGGAATTCCTCAAAAGACCGTCTTACAGCTTCTTCCTCAAGGAGTGATGAATTCAGCTTCCAATAGCCTCTTCCCATCCGAGGAGTCTCTGTAACGTTCAGAGAAAACATAATCAAACAGTGATCGGAGAATTCCACCTCCACAACCGACAACGGTGAAGAGACGGCCTCCTCCTTCAAATAAAACCTATCTAGCCTAGACCTGCACTGACTACCTCTAAAAAAGGTGAATCCCGTGTCGCCCGGGTTGTGCCGGATGTGGACATCCACCAGGCGAGCCTCACTCACTATCCTGTTTAACGCGACGCAGTCATAAGCCAGCCGGTCTCCGGAACCTCCTCTATCACAGGATCTCGTGACGTTGTTGAAATCCCCTCCGAAGACCACCTGCCGACTCGAAAATAAAAAAGGTTTGATCTTCAGGAAGAGACATTTGCGGTCCCACTTGGACTGGGGACCGTAGATGTTAATGAGCCGAAGCTCTTGTCCCCCCATGGAGACATCTAGGATCAAGCATCTCCCCATTTCTAATTCGATCACTCGTCTGCATTCAACCGCTGCGGTCTTAAAAAGGACCGCCACCCCGCTATACGGCTCGGCCGCAAGAGACCAGTAGGAGGGCCCATGCCTCCACGGGAGTAATAGATTGTAGTCTCCTGTCCTACAGTCACCTCCCCCAGTAATGGATGATAACAGGGAGTAATAGATTGTAGTCTCCTGTCCTACAGTCACCTCCCCCAGTAATGGATGATAACAGGGAGTAATAGATTGTAGTCTCCTGTCCTACAGTCACCTCCCCCAGTAATGGCTGATAACAGGGAGTAATAGATTGTAGCCTCCTGTCCTACAGTCTCCTCCCCCAGAAATGGCTGATAACAGGGAGTAATAGATTGTAGTCTCCTGTCCTACAGTCACCTCCCCCAGTAATGGCTGATAACAGGGAGTAATAGATTGTAGTCTCCTGTCCTACAGTCACCTCCCCCAGTAATGGCTGATAACAGGGAGTAATAGATTGTAGCCTCCTGTCCTACAGTCTCCTCCCCCAGAAATGGCTGATAACAGGGAGTAATAGATTGTAGTCTCCTGTCCTACAGTCACCTCCCCCAGCAGTAATGGCTGATAACAGAGAGCACCCCTTACACCTGCACATACCATGGAGAAAGCAGATCTGGTGTCAGTGTGAAGTCGCCATATGAGAACGCGGCTCCTTCTCGTGATGGTTCGTCCTCCCACACGTCTCCTGTCAGCAGATTCTACCAATCCATCACACCGGAGCTATCGATCTCTTGCTGCCAGACCGTGTCTGCTGAGTTGGGGAATCTGTGAGCCGAGCTGTCAGTCGGTGTGTGTGCGCTCGCATATCTATGTCTACACGTATGTGCCGGCGTTGCCTCCGGCCTCCGGCTGTCATTACATGTCTGCATGACTTTCTCAGGATCGCTGTGGCCATAACTCGCCGGATGTTACTTAAAGTCTGTAGCGAGTTATTAGCAATCTCACAATACACAGTATTTTTTGTTTCTGCTATTTTGGGGTTTTATGTTTTTTTTTTTCAATCACAGCATCCTGTGGTAATGGCATTAAATGCAGGAAACATTCATTCATTGGTACAAAATTGGCACGCTTAAAAACACCATGAAAAATCGTACATTGCAGGTGCGTGAAGCAAGATTCACTTTGGTCAAAATGCTAAACCTTCTCGGTCATCCAAGTAGGATATTTGGGGGGAGAGGGGCGTGTGGTGCAAATTCTGACCTCTGTGTAATAAATCAAGTGTTACCTATTTCACATCAGGTGTCAGCAGGAGATAAACACTGCAGCAGGTCGCACAGGCAACCTGATGCTTCATGGATTATCTATGGGAGTGATGATAGTCAAATGCAGGACTCAGATACTGTGCCAGAGACATAGAACTTATATAGAGCAGCAGGGCTCAAAAACGACCACCAGCGCCACCCAGCTTCTCCCGCTAGTAATCATACAGCCAGAGAAGAATCAGGGATCAGCCTCTTATAACGCTCCAATACTGATATAACCTCCAGACATTACACCATATGTGACTGATATCAGCCTCTTATAACGCTCCAGTACTGATATAACCTCCAGACATTACACCATATGTGACTGATATCAGCCCATCTTATAACGCTTCAGTACTGATATAACCTCCAGATATTACATCATATGTGACTGATATCAGCCTCTTATAACGCTCCAGTACTGATATACCCTCCAGACATTACACCATATGTGACTGATATCAACCCCTCTTATAACGCTCCAGTACTGATATAACCTCCAGACATTACATCATATGTGACTGATATCAGCCCCTCTTATAATGCTCCAGTACTGATATAACCTCCAGACATTACATCATATGTGACTGATATCAGCCCCTCTTATAACGCTCCAGTACTGATATAACCTCCAGACATTACATCATATGTGACTGATATCAGCCCCTCTTATAATGCTCCAGTACTGATATAACCTCCAGACATTACATCATATGTGACTGATATCAGCCCCTCTTATAACGCTCCAGTACTGATATAACCTCCAGACATTACACCATATGTGAGTGATATCAGCCCCTCTTATAACGCTCCAGTACTGATATATCCTCCAGACATTACACCATATGTGAGTGATATCAGCCCCTCTTATAACGCTCCAGTACTGATATAACCTCCAGACATTACACCATATGTGAGTGATATCAGCCCCTCTTATAACGCTCCAGTACTGATATACCCTCCAGACATTACACCATATGTGACTGATATCAACCCCTCTTATAACGCTCCAATACTGATATAACCTCCAGACATTACATCATATGTGACTGATATCAGCCCCTCTTATAATGCTCCAGTACTGATATAACCTCCAGACATTACATCATATGTGACTGATATCAGCCCCTCTTATAACGCTCCAGTACTGATATAACCTCCAGACATTACATCATATGTGACTGATATCAGCCCCTCTTATAATGCTCCAGTACTGATATAACCTCCAGACATTACATCATATGTGACTGATATCAGCCCCTCTTATAACGCTCCAGTACTGATATAACCTCCAGACATTACACCATATGTGAGTGATATCAGCCCCTCTTATAACGCTCCAGTACTGATATATCCTCCAGACATTACACCATATGTGAGTGATATCAGCCCCTCTTATAACGCTCCAGTACTGATATATCCTCCAGACATTACACCATATGTGAGTGATATCAGCCCCTCTTATAACGCTCCAGTACTGATATAACCTCCAGACATTACACCATATGTGACTGATATCAGCCCCTCTTATAACGCTCCAGTACTGATATATCCTCCAGACATTACACCATATGTGACTGATATCAGACCCTCTTATAACGCTCGAGCACTGATATAACCCCCAGACATTACACCATATGTGACTGATATCAGACCCTCTTATAACGCTCCAGTACTGATATAACCTCCAGACATTACACCATATGTGACTGATATCAGCCCCTGTTATAACGCTCCAGTACTGATATAACCTCCAGACATTACACCATATGTGACTGATATCAGCCTCTTATAACGCTCGAGCACTGATATATCCTCCAGACATTACACCATATGTGACTGATATCAGCCTTTTATAACGCTCGAGCACTGATATATCCTCCAGACATTACACCATATGTGACTGATATCAGCCTCTTATAACGCTCCAGTACTGATATAACCTCCAGACATTACACCATATGTGACTGATATCAGCCCCTCTTATAACGCTCCAGTACTGATATAACCTCTAGACATTACATCATATGTGACTGATATCAGCCCCTCTTATAACGCTCCAGTACTGATATAACCTCCAGACATTACATCATATGTGACTGATATCAGCCCCTCTTATAACGCTCCAGTACTGATATAACCTCTAGACATTACACCATATGTGACTGATATCAGCTCCTCTTATAACGCTCGAGCACTGATATATCCTCCAGACATTACATCATATGTGACTGATATCAGCTCCTCTTATAACGCTCCAGCACTGATATAACCTCTAGACATTACACCATATGTGACTGATATCAGCCTCTTATAACGCTCCAGTACTGATATAACCTCCAGACATTACATCATATGTGACTGATATCAGCCTCTTATAACGCTCCAGTACTGATATAACCTCCAGACATTACATCATATGTGACTGATATCAGCCTCTCTTATAACGCTCCAGTACTGATATAACCTCCAGACATTACACCATATGTGACTGATATCAGCCTCTTATAACGCTCCAGTACTGATATAACCTCTAGACATTACACCATATGTGACTGATATCAGCTCCTCTTATAACGCTCCAGTACTGATATAACCTCCAGACATTACATCATATGTGACTGATATCAGCCCCTCTTATAACGCTCCAGTACTGATATATCCTCCAGACATTACACCATAGCAGGTGACTCCCATGGTACAGATGGCAGGGACTGACCGTAATAGCAGGCAGGCTGGCGAGCAGAAGCCTCCAGGTAGGCTATCAGGTAGACACGGCTGGTGACGGCAGGAGTCTCTAGGTAGGCACGTCAGGTAACAAGCGGGTAACAGGCAGGTCACAGGCGAGTGCTCCAAGGTGAGCGGGCTGGCAGGCACAGCAGGTAACAGGCAGGAAACAGGCTGGCGGGCAGGACTAGTAGTCAGGCTAGCAGCGGGACCTGAGGGCTGAAGCAGAGGTCAGAAACACTGTGCAACAACTTTTGCTCGGGCACCTCCATTTTGGAGGAGGTGCCTAATATATGGGAGGACCCTCGGCTATTGGCCGGGGACTCCTTAGGACGGCACGCGCGGCTCCTTTAAGAGGGAGGGAGCGTGCGCCCTAAGCACAGTGCCCGGGGAGCTGCGCGCGCCGGCAGCAGGAAGAGGAGCGCTGGAGAACGCAGAGCGGGGAGCGAGGAGGTGAGAGGGACGGCGTCTCTGCCTGGCAGGGGGCAGAGACGCCGATGCTACAGTACCCCCCCCTTTACGTTCCCTCTTTTTTAGGCCAGAAAGGAATTTTTGAAGGATAAGCGGGGCATGAATGTTCTCCTTGGGTTCCCAAGTTCTCTCCTCTGGGCCAAACCTCTTCCAATCCACCAGAAAAAAGGTTTTTCCTCTTACCCTCTTAGTGGCCAGAATGTTCTCTACCTCAAAAACGTCCTCAGCGGAAACCGGAGCAGGGGGAGTACCTGGATTGTTGGAAAAAGAGTTAAACACAACTGGTTTGAGGAGAGATACGTGGAAGGAGTTGGGAATCCATAAGGTGACCGGGAGTTTTAACTTGTAGGCCACTGGGTTGATTTGTTTGAGAACTTCAAATGGACCGATGAACCGAGGACCCAACTTATAGGAGGGTATTTTGAGTCGGACATGTTTGGAACAGAGCGGAATTGAGGCGGATCCGGACGTCTCTTGTCAGCATGTTTCTTCATCCGCTCGGAGGACTGAAGAAGTGCGGACCTAGTATTCTCCCAAATGGTGGAGAATTCGCTGACCAGAGCCTCTGCGGCAGGGTTGTTCACCTAGGCTGAGATGGGAAACGGAATCCGAGGAAGTTGACCGTAGACCACGAAGAACACGGATTTAGAAGTAGATTCGCTCTCATGGTTGTTGTAGGAGAATTCGGCCCATGGTAGGAGCTCCACCCAATCGGTATGGTGAGCGTTAACAAAGTGCCGGAGGTAGCTGGTAAGGATTTGGTTGATATGCTCCACTTGGCCATTGGACTGTGGATGGTAAGCGGAGGAGAAATCCAGGGTGACATCCAGTAGCTTACAGGTAGCTCTCCAGAAACGTGAGGTGAAACGTGAGGTGAACTGAACCCCTCGATCCGACACTATGTGGAGGGGTAGGCCGTGGAGACGGAAGATATGACGGAAGAAATCCTTGGCCAGCTCCGATGCAGACGGGAGACTAGGCAGAGGGATGAAATGGGCCATCTTAGAGAAGCGGTCGGCGACCACCCAAATGACTGAACAACCGGCAGAAACAGGGAGATCAGTAATAAAGTCCATAGCGATGTGTTGCCACGGGGCAACAGGTATAGGAAGAGGCAGTAGGCGACCGGCTGGCAGATGTCCGGGAACTGTGTTGCGGGCACAGGACGAACAGGCCGAGACGAAGTCTACCACATCCTTGCGCAGGGTAGGCCACCAGTATTGCCGGGTTATGAGTAGGAAGGTCTTCTTTTGGCCAGCATGGCCGGCTTGTTTAGATGAATGACCCCAGTGAAGAACCTTCTCACGATCTGGAACCGCTACAAACGTCTTGCCGAGTGGAAGACGAGTCAAATCCAAGGGGGCCATATTCATCACTTTGGAGGGGTCGATGATGTGCATAGGCTCCTCCTCTAGATCGGAGGACAGGAAGGATCGGGACAAGGCATCGGCTTTGACATTCTTGTCCGCCGGGCGGAAATGTAGGACGAAGTCGAAGCGGGCGAAGACCAAAGACTACCGGGCCTGACGAGGATTGAGTCTTTGGGCATTCTGGAGATATGCCAGGTTTTTGTGATCCCTATAGATGATCACCGGGTATAGAGCCCCTTCAAGCAGGTACAGCCACTCCTCCAGCGCCAATTTAACGGCTAACAGTTCTCGGTCTCCTATGGAGTAGTTGTGCTCAGACGAGGAGAAGAGTTTGGAGAAGAAGCCGCAGGTTAACATTCTCCCGGATGAAGAATTTTGGGTGAGCACCGCTCCGGCTCCGGAGGAGGAAGCATCAACCTCCAGCTAGAACTGTTTGTTGCAGTCCGGACGGTGCAGTACTGGGGGAGAGGAGAAGGCTTGCTTTAAGGAAAGGAAGGCCTCTTCAGCTTCGGGCGACCATACCTTGGGATTTGCTCCCTTACAGGTGAGCGCAGATATGGGAGCAGTCCGGGAAGAGAAGTGCGGAATGAAGAGACGATAGTAGTTGGCGAAGCCCAGGAATCGCTGAATCGCCTTCAACCCCTCCGGACGGGGCCACTTTAGGACAGCAGAGAGCTTCTCAGGATCCATTCGTAGGCCTGTCTGGGAGATAACATAGCCCAGTAAAGGAAGAGAGGTCTGCTCGAAGAGGCACTTCTCGAATTTTGCATAGAGGTGATTCTGCCTGAGCCTAAGCAGGACCTGACGAACATCCCTCCGGTGTGTGGGAAGATCCGGAGAGAAGACCAAGATATCGTCCAGGTACACCACCACGCAAGAGTAAAGAATATCACGGAAGATGTCGTTGACCAGTTCTTGGAAGACGGCGGGAGCATTGCAGAGACCGAAGGGCATCACACGGTATTCATAGTGACTGTCCCGGGTATTGAATGCCGTCTTCCACTCGTCTCCTTGACGGATTCGGACCAGGTTATACGCCCCACGTAGATCTAGCTTGGTAAAGATCCTAGCTCCCTTAAGACGGTCAAACAACTCGGAGATGAGCGGCAGGGGGTATTTGTTTTTTACCGTGAATTGTTTGAGTCCTCTATAGTCAATACAGGGGCGTAATGAACCATCTTTGTTCTTGACGAAGAAGAATCCGGCTCCAGTCGGGGAGGTAGATTTCCGGATGAATCCCCTGGCCAGATTCTCCTTTATGTACTCCGACATGGCCCGGGTCTCGGCCGATGACAACGGGTAAATACGCCCACGGGGTGGAGTGGCGCTGACTACCAGGTCGATTGGGCAATCATATGGCCTATGAGGTGGCAGTGTCTCTGCTTCCTTTTTACCGAAGACATCTGCATAGGATCAGTAAGGTGCCGGTAGACTGGGTAAATTAGCCGGGGTAGGTGGAGGACTAGCCGGGCGAACTGGAACCAGGCAGATCCTATGGCAATCCTGCCCCCACCGGAGCACCTCACCGGATTGCCAGTCCAGCACGGGTTCATGTGTCTGGAGCCAGGGAAGACCTAGCAATAGGGAGTGAGAGAGTCGGGACAGCACATGGAAGGAGATCTTCTCAGAGTGGACATCTGTCACGTCAGCAGTCTTCCCCATGATTGTGGAGCCTACTGAAACAGGCTGAAGGACCCTTTTAAATGCTTTGGAAGCCTTTGCAGCTGTTTTTTTGTTAATTATTCTAATTTACTGAGATAATGACTTTTGTGTTTTCATTGGCTGTAAGCCATAATCATCAACATTAACAGAAATAAACACGTGAAATAGATCACTCTGTGTGTAATGACTCTATATAATAGATCACTCTGTGTGTAATGGCTCTATATAATAGATCACTCTGTGTGTAATGACTCTATATAATAGATCCCTCTGTGTGTAATGACTATATAATAGATCCCTCTGTGTGTAATGACTCTATATAATAGATCCCTCTGTGTGTAATGACTCTATATAATAGATCACTCTGTGTGTAATGACTCTATATAATAGATCCCTCTGTGTGTAATGACTCTATATAATAGATCACTCTGTGTGTAATGACTCTATATAATAGATCCCTCTGTGTGTAATGACTCTATATAACAGATCCCTCTGTGTGTAATGACTCTATATAATAGATCCCTCTGTGTGTAATGACTATATAATAGATCCCTCTGTGTGTAATGACTCTATATAATAGATCGCTCTGTGTGTAATGACTCTATATAATAGATCCCTCTGTGTGTAATGACTCTATATAATAGATCCCTCTGTGTGTAATGACTCTATATAATAGATCGCTCTGTCTGTAATGACTCTATATAATAGATCGCTCTGCGTGTAATGACTCTATATAATAGATCGCTCTGCGTGTAATGACTCTATATAATAGATCCCTCTGTGTGTAATGACTCTATATAATAGATCCCTCTGTGTGTAATGACTCTATATAATAGATCCCTCTGTGTGTAATGACTCTATATAATAGATCCCTCTGTGTGTAATGACTCTATATAATAGATCCCTCGGTGTGTAATGACTCTATATAATAGATCCCTCGGTGTGTAATGACTCTATATAATAGATCCCTCTGTGTGTAATGACTCTATATAATAGATCCCTCTGTGTGTAATGACTCTATATAATAGATCGCTCTGTCTGTAATGACTCTATATAATAGATCGCTCTGCGTGTAATGACTCTATATAATAGATCCCTCTGTGTGTAATGACTCTATATAATAGATCCCTCTGTGTGTAATGACTCTATATAATAGATCCCTCTGTGTGTAATGACTCTATATAACAGATCCCTCTGTGTGTAATGACTCTATATAATAGATCCCTCTGTGTGTAATGACTATATAATAGATCCCTCTGTGTGTAATGACTCTATATAATAGATCCCTCTGTGTGTAATGACTCTATATAATAGATCGCTCTGCGTGTAATGACTCTATATAATAGATCCCTCTGCGTGTAATGACTCTATATAATAGATCACTCTGTCTGTAATGACTCTATATAATAGATCGCTCTGTGTGTAATGACTCTATATAATAGATCCCTCTGTGTGTAATGACTCTATATAATAGATCCCTCTGTGTGTAATGACGCTATATAATAGATCCCTCTGTGTGTAATGACTCTATATAATAGATCCCTCTGTGTGTAATTACTCTATATAATAGATCCCTCTGTGTGTAATGACTCTATATAATAGATCCCTCTGTGTGTAATGACTCTATAGAATAGATCCCTCTGTGTGTAATGACTCTATAGAATAGATCCCTCTGCGTGTAATGACTCTATAATAGATCACTCTGTCTGTAATGACTCTATATAATAGATCCCTCTGTCTGTAATGACTCTATATAATAGATCGCTCTGTGTGTAATGACTCTATATAATAGATCCCTGTGTGTAATGACTCTATATAATAGATCCCTCTGTGTGTAATGACTCTATATAATAGATCCCTCTGTGTAATGACTCTATATAATAGATCCCTCTGTGTGTAATGACTCTATATAATAGATCCCTCTGCGTGTAATGACTCTATATAATAGATCCCTCTGTGTGTAATGACTCTATATAATAGATCCCTCTGTGTGTAATGACTATATATAATAGATCCCTCTGCGTGTAATGACTCTATATAATAGATCCCTCTGCGTGTAATGACTCTATATAATAGATCCCTCTGTGTGTAATGACTCTATATAATAGATCCCTCTGTGTGTAAAGACTATATATAATAGATCCCTCTGCGTGTAATGACTCTATATAATAGATCCCTCTGTGTGTAATGACTCTATATAATAGATTGCTCTGTGTGTAATGACTCTATATAATAGATCCCTCTGTGTGTAATGACTCTATATAATAGATCCCTCTGCGTGTAATGACTCTATATAATAGATCCCTCTGTGTGTAATGACTCTATATAATAGATCCCTCTGTGTGTAATGACTCTATATAATAGATCCCTCTGTGTGTAATGACTCTATATAATAGATCCCTCTGTGTGTAATGACTCTATATAATATATCACTCTGTGTGTAATGACTCTATATAATAGATCCCTCTGTGTGTAATGACTCTATATAATAGATCCCTCTGTGTGTAATGACTCTATAGAATAGATCCCTCTGTGTGTAATGACTCTATATAATAGATCCCTCTGCGTGTAATGACTCTATATAATAGATCACTCTGTCTGTAATGACTCTATATAATAGATCCCTCTGTCTGTAATGACTCTATATAATAGATCGCTCTGTGTGTAATGACTCTATATAATAGATCCCTGTGTGTAATGACTCTATATAATAGATCCCTCTGTGTGTAATGACTCTATATAATAGATCCCTCTGCGTGTAATGACTCTATATAATAGATCCCTCTGCGTGTAATGACTCTATATAATAGATCCCTCTGTGTGTAATGACTCTATATAATAGATCCCTCTGTGTGTAATGACTCTATATAATAGATCCCTGTGTGTAATGACTATATAATAGATCCCTCTGTGTGTAATGACTCTATATAATAGATCCCTCTGTGTAATGACTCTATATAATAGATCCCTCTGCGTGTAATGACTCTATATAATAGATCCCTCTGCGTGTAATGACTCTATATAATAGATCCCTCTGTGTGTAATGACTCTATATAATAGATCCCTCTGTGTGTAATGACTCTATATAATAGATCCCTCTGTGTGTAATGACTCTATATAATAGATCCCTCTGTGTGTAATGACTCTATATAATAGATCCCTCTGTGTGTAATGACTCTATATAATAGATCCCTCTGTGTGTAATGACTCTATATAATAGATCCCTCTGTGTGTAATGACTCTATATAATATAGGAGTGTCACTTTTTGGATTGAAGAACTGAAATAAATGAACTTTTTGATGATATTCTAATGTAGTGAGATGCACCTGTATATTTGGGAAGCCTCTTTGTTTCCTTTCCTTATAATGTGACAATGTTTCTCTCCTTTGTATCTTGCGCTTCTTTCCCCTGAGATGCTTTTTTGCAGTGTTCCCCTATTTGCTCGCTCTCCTCCCCGTTCTCAGCCCTGATTTCACCCTCTCATTTGTCTTGTGATGAATTCAGTGCAATGTCCGAGGTCCCGGCGATGAGATTTGCCGCTGTTTGTTGGTAATGTGAGTGACAGGTTTAGAGCTTGTTTTATTTAGGACGCAGCGTAATTACCGCAGACGTCGTCGCATGCAGCCAGCGAGATAGGATTCATCCTGCTCGCCACTGGCACCACACAGCTGCTTGTCGGATAAAATAGAGGAACCGTGTCGTTACAAAATGTTCCCCTTATTATAACTCATTAGAGACAAGACTGCGATAAGTAAGAGCTGCCATGGAGCAGAATGGATGGCCCCTGCGCAGCCTGATACAGGGGCCGCCACCAGCGCCTGTGCCCCTCCGCCATTGTTTGACACTTTTTTTGCCTCTTTCAGATTTTTTTTTTTTATGTTTTTTTTTTTCAGCTACAAGAAAAATGATATCTTGTTTCACGGTGGGTTCTACTTCTGGCAGCCCACCCTCCTCCCATGTCTCCGGGCCCCTCTCAGGGCCGGCCTTTTTCTTGTTGGGAGATAGGAGATAACATGCAGTGTGACCACAGTAATTAGCCTGGCATTCACCAAGGACAAAAGGGCAGAGAGGGGCTTCCAGCACTCAGGAACCTTCCCTCTCACCTCTGAGACGCTACGGCCCTGCAAAGAGCCATGGGGCCTCCGGGGCCCGAGTCCAGAGTGCGGCGCTGCGATGATCGCACTGCGACTGTCTACAGCTATGGATTACAAAACTTCACTTTTTGGAAATATTTTTTGATATGAAAATGGTGAAACTTCAAGAAATGTAGGTGATAAAAGAGAAGTGAAATTGTGCAATTTTTTTATAACAAAAATACAGATCATGAAACGATCAGGCTTGTACGTTTTTTTTTGCCTTTTTTAATATAATTTTTTTTTTTAAATTATTGATTATTTTTTGTTTTGTTTAATAATAAATAAGAATCCATCCAAATGAGTTACCCTCGCTGTTACCAGTGTGAGTCCCGGTGACTTGTACGACCCCAGCTCCCATCTTAAAGCTTCTATTCTAAATGCATAGAAATATTAAAATTAAAACTTTCTCATGGCCTAAAAATTTCCATTTGATCAAAGACTCAACTCAAAATGCTGGATATATAAATATTGCTTCCTGTGTTTTACATGATGGCGAATAATGGCCGACTTGACTCTTTTTGATACTCTTGCAGTCACTGACTCTTTGATACTCTTGCAGTCCCTGACTCTTTTTGATACTCTTGCAGTCACTGACTCTTTGATACTCTTGCAGTCACTGACTCTTTGATACTCTTGCAGTCACTGACTCTTTTTGATACTCTTGCAGTCACTGACTCTTTTTGATACTCTTGCAGTCACTGACTCTTTGATTCTCTTGCAGTCACTGACTCTTTGATACTCTTGCAGTCACTGACTCTTTGATACTCTTGCAGTCACTGACTCTTTTTGATACTCTTGCAGTCACTGACTCTTTTTGATACTCTTGCAGTCACTGACTCTTTTTGATACTCTTGCAGTCACTGACTCTTTTTGATACTCTTGCATTCACTGACTCTTTTTGATACTCTTGCAGTCACTGACTCTTTGATACTCTTGCAGTCACTGACTCTTTTTGATACTCTTGCATTCACTGACTCATTGATACTCTTGCAGTCACTGACTCTTTGATACTCTTGCAGTCACTGACTCTTTTTGATACTCTTGCAGTCACTGACTCTTTTTGATACTCTTGCAGTCACTGACTCTTTGATACTCTTGCAGTCACTGACTCTTTTTAATACTCTTGCAGTCACTGACTCTTTTTGATACTCTTGCAGTCACTGACTCTTTTTGATACTCTTGCAGTCACTGACTCTTTTTAATACTCTTGCAGTCACTGACTCTTTTTGATACTCTTGCAGTCACTGACTCTTTTTGATACTCTTGCAGTCACTGACTCTTTTTAATACTCTTGCAGTCACTGACTCTTTTTGATACTCTTGCAGTCACTGACTCTTTGATACTCTTGCAGTCACTGACTCTTTTTAATACTCTTGCAGTCACTGACTCTTTTTAATACTCTTGCAGTCACTGACTCTTTTTGATACTCTTGCAGTCACTGACTCTTTTTGATACTCTTGCCGTCACTGAGGCTCGAGGTACAATGCTCCTTGTGCCTCAGTGATGTTTTTGGATCCTGCACTGTGACTGCAAACAACTAAGACCATGAAAACCAAATAGCAGAAAGCTCCATACTGACGATGGGACAATGGAAGCTGCGGTGGGATCTACTATTTTCCTTGTGATCTGTTTGCAGTCGTGGATTTTTTTTGGGTTAGTTCAAGTGCAAAGATCAGAGCGCATATAAAGACAAAGGGGGCATTTAACTGTGTCTCTCAAAATTCACAGTGACCCCGACCCTTGTAGAGTGTTCACTGATGTATTAAGTCACTTTGTCCTAAAGTTTCTTGCCCTACCATCAAAGAACCATAATGGCTGAGGATACAGCCGGGTTGAGTAAGTCGGCATGGAAGTGAGTTAGTGCATTTATCTGCGTCCTAATCCTCAGTCTTCCTTATTCAGACTCTTTATTCTAAAAGAGGAATTTCTTGCTCCCCTTTTGGCCGCGGCGGCGGAGGCGGCGGAGGCTCTGTGGCCTCTAATCTCCCAGGAAGAGAGGGCAGCAGTGCATTGACTGTGGGTGGTGTGTTGGAGACCCCTTTGGCGTGACCTTTTATAACATGGAGCAAAGACCTCACAAAAGGCTGGATAAGGCCAGCTTCCCCACAAAAAAGTGCTGCCGCTGCTCAATAATCTGAATGACGAGGCGGAGGCTGGGGGCGGCCATTATGTGGCTCCTTTTTTTTTTTTTTACCCTGAAATTCAGAGGGGGTTGATGAGGGAGGATGAGAATGGATGAGGTAGCCTAAGGAGCTGCCCCAAGTTGAGGGGGGAAAAAACTTTTTGAATCACAATTGGATTTTAAAGGCTTTTGTTGGGGAACAAATCTGCCTGAAGAGGAAGAAGAAAAGGGAGAGGGAGGACTCGCAATTTAACCCCTTAACTCAAAGAACTTCACAAGATGAAGTCAAAACAAATGCTCCTCCTGTTCCAAAGCATTCGTTAGTATTGGCATGAACTATGTGGACTAGAAAAACTCTGAGACACCAAGGCTATGTTCACACATCAAGGTTTTTTTTTTGTGTCACAAATCTGCAGCAAAACTTTATCTTGAAGGGCAGTTTTTTTCTTGCTGTTTTTTTAGCATTTTTTTTTCACTGTCCTTTTGCATGTACATAAAGTTATGCTAAAAAAAAACAACATTCTATTTTGCCATCAAAAACAGCATTTTTTTTTTTTTAGTTTTTTTCACCACAGATTACTTCCCATGGGTGAAAAAACGCAGAAAAAAACGCTGAAAGTCATGACACGCTCTATTTTCCAAAAAAGCATGCAGGGCACAAAATACACAACAAAAAAAAACCATGACGTGTGAACATAGTCTAAGAGTCATGTACCCAAGCTGTACTGTGCACCCCGAGGACTGGGCGTCTTCTGGGGTACACGCTGTAAATATCCAGCTGCACCTCCGCCCCGTACTGGACTGGCAGTCAGTGCAGACAAACCTTTCTGGTACCAAACTCTTTATAATGCAGTCACATAGTACTGGTGGCCCAGTTACACCGGCCGATGTCAGGCCAGCAATGGATGATGTCAGGCCAGCAATGGGTGATGTCAGGCCAGCAATGGGTGATGTCAGGCCAGCAATGGGTGATGTCAGGCCAGCAATGGGCGATGTCAGGCCTGCAATGGCCGATGTCAGGCCCGCAATGGGCGATGTCAGGCCAGCAATGGGTGATGTCAGGCCAGCAATGGGTGATGTCAGGCCAGCAATGGGCGATGTCAGGCCCGCGATGGCCGATGTCAGGCCAGCAATGGGCGATGTCAGGCCTGCAATGGCCGATGTCAGGCCTGCAATGGCCGATGTCAGGCCAGCAATGGGCGATGTCAGGCCCGCAATGGGCGATGTCAGGCCATCAATGGGCGATGTCAGGCCTGCAATGGCCGATGTCAGGCCAGCAATGGGCGATGTCAGGCCCGCAATGGCCGATGTCAGGCCCGCAATGGGCGATGTCAGGCCCGCAATGGGCGATGTCAGGCCTGCAATGGGCGATGTCAGGCCAACAATGGGCGATGTCAGGCCTGCAATGGGCGATGTCAGGCCTGCAATGGGCGATGTCAGGCCAGCAATGGGCGATGTCAGGCCAGCAATGGGCGATGTCAGGCCCGCAATGGCCGATGTCAGGCCATCAATGGGCGATGTCAGGCCCGCAATGGCCGATGTCAGGCCCGCAATGGCCGATGTCAGGCCAGCAATGGGCGAGGTCAGGCCTGCAATGGCCGATGTCAGGCCAGCAATGGGCGATGTCAGGCCCGCAATGGCCGATGTCAGGCCCGCAATGGCCGATGTCAGGCCATCAATGGGCGATGTCAGGCCCGCAATGGCCGATGTCAGGCCCGCAATGGCCGATGTCAGGCCAGCAATGGGCGAGGTCAGGCCAGCAATGGCCGATGTCAGGCCATCAATGGACGTTGTCAGGCCAGCAATGGCCGATGTCAGGCCAGCAATGGGCGATGTCAGGCCCGCAATGGCCGATGTCAGGCCAGCAATGGGCGATGTCAGGCCCGCAATGGCCGATGTCAGGCCATCAATGGACGTTGTCAGGCCATCAATGGACGTTGTCAGGCCCGCAATGGCCGATGTCAGGCCATCAATGGACGTTGTCAGGCCATCAATGGCCGATGTCAGGCCATCAATGGACGTTGTCAGGCCATCAATGGGCGATGTCAGGCCAGCAATGGACGTTGTCAGGCCAGCAATGGGTGATGTCAGGCCAGCAATGGGCGATGTTCAAGTCATCCGGGAATGAATTACCAGACCGTGCACACAGCAGACAAACAATGATGGGGACAGAGTGATCCCTAATACGATAGTTCTGTCATTATTTGTTATCGGCAGCACATCACCTGTTTACATGGGGCGATGTGCTGCCGATAGTCATGGTTTTTTTACATGCACGAAGAATCAAATTGCCCAATGAACTTGCAATTTGCTTGTGTAACAAGCCTTTAGTCATGGAGGCCTGCAGACTAGTCCCAAGTGGTCGGTCAGTCCTGGATTTAGAGCACTAAGTTGTCCTCAGTGCCTGTCCAGTGCCAGTCCTTACCATCGCTGCCCTCTCTGAGGAATAGAGGCTTTCCTCCTGCGAGTGCCCGATTCTCCGTCTGCCTCAGGAACTTGCATATAACAATATTAAACAATGTAAATAATTTGATCTGTTTCTTGCTCTTTAGCTGAATTGCCGTCTGTTGGGAATATTACGGCTGTGACGGTGCCAGCAGCAGTTTGTCACCATCTTCTTCGGCCTTATTTCCTCCCCGGCGCTTTTTTTTCCATTATTTATTTAATATCTTGTACCGTAAATAATGGAAGCTTTATGGTTATTAGGCAGCAGGTTACGGTACAAGCCATCAGATCCCACCGCCCCCTCCCCGTCCTGCCTTCAAAAGGAGCAGTGGTAGCACAAAATGTTGTGTTAATTGGTTTACTGCCCTGCTCTGTGCCTTCTTTATTTTGTATCTGATTTGTCTCTTAAGCCGGCGTAACGTTCTCTCTCCTGCAGGAGAATGCGATCAGCAAATTAGTGGCTGAGCGTGGACAATGAGAGACAGAAGCGCTTATAGTCTCACTCCCTCTGGCCTCCTCCTCCTCCTCCTCAGGCAGATTTTACACGGCCCCCTCCTCTCCGGATCAGACACAAATCAGCTTTGCTACATGTAGTGGAGTGTTAGCTCTCTGGGCGAAAAACACTAGAAAGGAAAACAACTCAAGCGTCATTTGTCAGTCTATAGCGATGGAAGAACTGAAGGAGGGAATTACATGCGTCAATCAGGACACAATCTGACTACTTTGTGATAGTCGGCGGCTACTTAGTTACAATTACAAAATGTTTAGAAGTTGCAGAAATATTGAAAGGAAGAAGAAAAGTCTGTGGATATGTAACGGAATGACGGTGTACACTCTTTATCCTTTTCTTCACACTTTCTTACCGAGCGAATGATGTGAACTTATTTGCACTAGTGAATAATTGCTGGTAAAGATACGACGGACTCGTCAGATGAAGAGGTGGGCGAGCGGCTGAATGGCACACGTTATTGAGGTGTGACCGGTGTAGAGTATACACATTAAACATGGCTAGCCTTAACCTTCATTTCTTTCCACATTCCCTATACACCGGGGCCATCGATTCACCTGGTAATGCTATAGCAAAAGTCATCAGGCGGCAGCTTATCTCCCAAGAGAACAAAAGGATCGGGCATGTTAAAATCCAACTACCCAGTCCTTCTCTAAGTTGGCTTCTGCCATTGGTCGGCAGGATCTTATAAGCAGCAGATAGTCGACTGATATTGCTGACGTGTGACTGACGATCATGTGTGTGTGACTCTATGGATAGAAGACATTTAGACGGTTTAGCCGCATGTAGGGACTCTCAGGTCTGGGGTCCGGCTCAGGGCCGGCTCAGGCGCCGCTGATCTCTGGTAACCAAACTCCTGCAGAGCTTGGAGAGGCTCCAGTGTAAACAATCCCCCCCCCCCCCCCCAGCGCCATCTCTTCAATCCCCCCAAACAGCTGTGTAATTAATTAATAAAAAGGCATAAAGGTATTGTGAATGAGGCAGGATCCCGGGGAGAGGCCGGGAGGAGGCCGAGATCTGCGCGGAGGCTGTGAGTGCTGTAATTAGATGTTCCTGCGGCTTCTGAAGATTGTTACACTCTTACGTTAATCCACTTACTGCAGTTACTTTCATCTGATCTGAGTTCAGCATAAAACAAGGTAACACCACGTGAAGGGACGAGGATCAAACAGCGCGGGCCCCGAGTGACAGATGTCTCATTCAGAGCACACTGACTGCTGGCCCTTCACCGCCCGCCACTGCAGGGAGCAGACCGGGCATGCTGGGACTTACAGTTCCCACACACAGGACAGCTCCACTCTGCTTATTTCTACCCAAAGAAATGTGTAAAATGAAGGTGTTTGATTATTGCAGCAAAATCTTCTGAGTCTCATTCACTCTCCAAACAGCTGCAGAGAAACCAAACTCAATGATACGGTGATTTTATAGATCAGGTACTTTGTGATCTCAATGAAACTGACCCTAATGTATCTATTAGTCAGGGGTATAAAGTCGCCATCCCACGAGCCGCACCCCCCGAATCTCATGTCTGGTCCAGGACTCATATCCCACTGATTAAGCGCAGGATTTAGAGGAACGTGGGGAGGTAAGGAGCCGCTGTCCCACGCTGCAGCCTGCTGGATGTGTGGAAGGAGGAGTGCAGCTCTGAAGGAAAAAGCAAAGGTGAAGTCTCCCGCTGCTGCTCAGGAGGCAGCGAAACACAAAAACACAAGTGTGTGAAAGAAGAGGCCACGATAATGTCTAATAGAAACCTACAAAGCTTATTACTGAAGGTGCGGTCACTGCTGATCTATGGGAGTCACTGACCACGCGAGCAACACCATCTCCAAAGCCGGCAGAAGAGTGAGTGCAGCTCTGGAGTATAATACAGGATGTAACTCGGGATCAGTAATGTAATGTATGTACACAGTGACTGCACCAGCAGAATAGTGAGTGCAGCTCTGGAGTATAATACAGGAGGTAACTCAGGATCAGTAATGTATGTACACAGTGACTGCACCAGCAGAATAGTGAGTGCAGCTCTGGAGTATAATACAGGATGTAACTCGGGATCAGTAATGTAATGTATGTACACAGTGGCTGCACCAGCAGAATAGTGAGTGCAGCTCTGGAGTATAATACAGGATGTAACTCAGGATCAGTAATGTAATGTATGTACACAGTGACTGCACCAGCAGAATAGTGAGTGCAGCTCTGGAGTATAATACAGGATGTAACTCAGGATCAGTAATGTAATGTATGTACACAGTGACTGCACCAGCAGAATAGTGAGTGCAGCTCTGGAGTATAATACAGGATGTAACTCAGGATCAGTAATGTAATGTATGTACACAGTGACTGCACCAGCAGAATAGTGAGTGCAGCTCTGGAGTATAATACAGGATGTAACTCTGGATCAGTAATGTAATGTATGTACACAGTGACTGCACCAGCAGAATAGTGAGTGCAGCTCTGGAGTATAATACAGGATGTAACTCAGGATCAGTACAGGATCAGTAATGTAATGTATGTACACAGTGACTGCACCAGCAGAATAGTGAGTGCAGCTCTGGAGTATAATACAGGATGTAACTCAGGATCAGTAATGTAATGTATGTACACAGTGACTGCATCAGCAGAATAGTGAGTGCAGCTCTGGGGTATAATACAGGATGTAACTCAGGATCAGTAATGTAATGTATGTACACAGTGACTGCACCAGCAGAATAGTGAGTGCAGCTCTGGAGTATAATACAGGATGTAACTCAGGATCAGTAATGTAATGTATGTACACAGTGACTGCACCAGCAGAATAGTGAGTGCAGCTCTGGAGTATAATACAGGATGTAACTCAGGATCAGTAATGTAATGTATGTACACAGTGACTGCACCAGCAGAATAGAGAGTGCAGCTCTGGAGTATAATACAGGAGGTAACTCAGGATCAGTAATGTAATGTATATACGCAGTGACTGCACCAGCAGAATAGTGAGTGCAGCTCTGGAGTATAATACAGGAGGTAACTCAGGATCAGTAATGTAATGTATGTACACAGTGACTGCACCAGCAGAATAGTGAGTGCAGCTCTGGAATATAATACAGGAGGTAACTCAGGATCAGTAATGTAATGTATATACACAGTGACTGCACCAGCAGAATAGTGAGTGCAGCTCTGGAGTATAATACAGGAGGTAACTCAGGATCAGTAATGTAATGTATGTACACAGTGACTCCACCAGCAGAATAGTGAGCGCAGCTCTGGAGTATAATACAGGATGTAACTCAGGATCAGTAATGTAATGTATGTACACAGTGACTGCACCAGCAGTATAGTGAGTGCAGCTCTGGAGTATAATACAGGAGGTAACTCAGGATCAGTAATGTAATGTATGTACACAGTGACTGCACCAGCAGAATAGTGAGTGCAGCTCTGGAGTATAATACAGGATGTAACTCAGGATCAGTAATGTAATGTATGTACACAGTGACTCCACCAGCAGAATAGTGAGTGGAGCTCTGGGGTATAATACAGGAGGTAACTCAGGATCAGTAATGTAATGTATGTACACAGTGACTGCACCAGCAGAATAGTGAGTGCAGCTCTGGAATATAATACAGGAGGTAACTCAGGATCAGTAATGTAATGTATGTACACAGTGACTCCACCAGCAGAATAGTGAGCGCAGCTCTGGGGTATAATACAGGATGTAACTCAGGATCAGTAATGTAATGTATATACACAGTGACTGCACCAGCAGAATAGTGAGTGCAGCTCTGGAGTATAATACAGGAGGTAACTCAGGATCAGTAATGTAATGTATGTACACAGTGACTCCACCAGCAGAATAGTGAGCGCAGCTCTGGAGTATAATACAGGATGTAACTCAGGATCAGTAATGTAATGTATGTACACAGTGACTGCACCAGCAGTATAGTGAGTGCAGCTCTGGAATATAATACAGGAGGTAACTCAGGATCAGTAATGTAATGTATGTACACAGTGACTGCACCAGCAGTATAGTGAGTGCAGCTCTGGAATATAATACAGGAGGTAACGCAGGATCAGTAATGTAATGTATGTACACAGTGACTGCACCAGCAGAATAGTGAGTGCAGCTCTGGAGTATAATACAGGATGTAACTCAGGATCAGTAATGTAATGTATGTACACAGTGACTCCACCAGCAGAATAGTGAGTGCAGCTCTGGAATATAATACAGGAGGTAACTCAGGATCAGTAATGTAATGTATGTACACAGTGACTGCACCAGCAGAATAGTGAGTGCAGCTCTGGAATATAATACAGGAGGTAACTCAGGATCAGTAATGTAATGTATATACATAGTGACTGCACCAGCAGAATAGTGAGTGCAGCTCTGGAGTATAATACAGGAGGTAACTCAGGATCAGTAATGTAATGTATGTACACAGTGACTCCACCAGCAGAATAGTGAGCGCAGCTCTGGGGTATTATACAGGATGTAACTCAGGATCAGTAATGTAATGTATATACACAGTGACTGCACCAGCAGAATAGTGAGTGCAGCTCTGGAGTATAATACAGGAGGTAACTCAGGATCAGTAATGTAATGAATGTACACAGTGACTGCACCAGCAGAATAGTGAGCGCAGCTCTGGAGTATAATACAGGATGTAACTCAGGATCAGTAATGTAATGTATGTACACAGTGACTGCACCAGCAGAATAGTGAGTGCAGCTCTGGAGTATAATACAGGAAGTAACTCAGGTCAGTAATGTAATGTATGTACACAGTGACTGCACCAGCAGAATAGTGAGCGCAGCTCTGGAGTATAATACAGGATGTAACTCAGGTCAGTAATGTAATGTATGTACACAGTGACTGCACCAGCAGAATAGTGAGTGCAGCTCTGGAGTATAATACAGGATGTAACTCAGGATCAGTAATGTAATGTATGTACACAGTGACTGCACCAGCAGAATAGTGAGCGCAGCTCTGGAATATAATACAGGAGGTAACTCAGGATCAGTAATGTAATGTATGTACACAGTGACTGCACCAGCAGAATAGTGAGTGCAGCTCTGGAGTATAATACAGGAGGTAACTCAGGATCAGTAATGTAATGTATGTACACAGTGACTGCACCAGCAGAATAGTGAGTGCAGCTCTGGAGTATAATACAGGAGGTAACTCAGGATCAGTAATGTAATGTATGTACACAGTGACTGCACCAGCAGAATAGTGAGTGCAGCTCTGGAGTATAATACAGGATGTAACTCAGGATCAGCAATGTAATGTATGTACACAGTGACTGCACCAGCAGAATAGTGAGTGCAGCTCTGGAGTATAATACAGGAGGTAACTCAGGATCAGTAATGTAATGTATGTACACAGTGACTGCTCCAGCAGAATAGTGAGTGCAGCTCTGGAGTATAATACAGGAGGTAACTCAGGATCAGTAATGTAATGTATGTACACAGTGACTGCACCAGCAGAATAGTGAGTGCAGCTCTGGAGTATAATACAGGATGTAACTCAGGATCAGTAATATAATGTATGTACACAGTGACTTCACCAGCAGAATAGTGAGCGCAGCTCTGGAGTATAATACAGGAGGTAACTCAGGATCAGTAATGTAATGTATGTACACAGTGACTGCTCCAGCAGAATAGTGAGTGCAGCTCTGGAGTATAATACAGGATGTAACTCAGGATCAGTAATGTAATGTATGTACACAGTGACTGCACCAGCAGAATAGTGAGTGCAGCTCTGGAGTATAATACAGGATGTAACTCAGGATCAGTAATGTAATGTATGTACACAGTGACTGCACCAGCAGAATAGTGAGTGCAGCTCTGGAGTATAATACAGAATGTAACTCAGGATCAGTAATATAATGTATGTACACAGTGACTTCACCAGCAGAATAGTGAGGGCAGCTCTGGAGTATAATACAGGAGGTAACTCAGGATCAGTAATGTAATGTATGTACACAGTGACTGCTCCAGCAGAATAGTGAGTGCAGCTCTGGAGTATAATACAGGATGTAACTCAGGATCAGTAATGTAATGTATGTACACAGTGACTCCACCAGCAGAATAGTGAGTGCAGCTCTGGAGTATAATACAGAATGTAACTCAGGATCAGTAATGTAATGTATGTACACAGTGAATGCACCAGCAGAATAGTGAGTGCAGCTCTGGAGTATAATACAGAATGTAACTCCGGATCAGTAATGTAATGTATGTACACAGTGAATGCACCAGCAGAATAGTGAGTGCAGCTCTGGAGTATAATACAGGAGGTAACTAAGGATCAGTAATGTAATGTATGTACACAGTGACTCCACCAGCAGAATAGTGAGTGCAGCTCTGGAGTATAATACAGGAGGTAACTCAGGATCAGTAATGTAATGTATGTACACAGTGACTCCACCAGCAGAATAGTGAGCGCAGCTCTGGGGTATAATACAGGATGTAACTCAGGATCAGTAATGTAATGTATATACACAGTGACTGCACCAGCAGAATAGTGAGTGCAGCTCTGGAGTATAATACAGGAAGTAACTCGGGATCAGTAATGTAATGTATGTACACAGTGACTCCACCAGCAGAATAGTGAGTGCAGCTCTGGAGTATAATACAGGATGTAACTCAGGATCAGTAATGTAATGTATGTACACAGTGACTGCACCAGCAGAATAGTGAGTGCAGCTCTGGAGTATAATACAGGATGTAACTCGGGATCAGTAATGTAATGTATGTACACAGTGACTGCACCAGCAGAATAGTGAGCGCAGCTCTGGAGTATAATACAGGAGGTAACTCAGGATCAGTAATGTAATGTATGTACACAGTAACTGCTCCAGCAGAATAGTGAGTGCAGCTCTGGAGTATAATACAGGAGGTAACTCAGGATCAGTAATGTAATGTATGTACACAGTGACTGCTCCAGCAGAATAGTGAGTGCAGCTCTGGAGTATAATACAGGATGTAACTCAGGATCAGTAATGTAATGTATGTACACAGTGACTGCACCAGCAGAATAGTGAGTGCAGCTCCGGAGTATAATACAGGAGGTAACTCAGGATCAGTAATGTAATGTATGTACACAGTGACTGCACCAGCAGAATAGTGAGTGCAGCTCTGGAGTATAATACAGGATGTAACTCAGGATCAGTAATGTAATGTATGTACACAGTGACTGCACCAGCAGAATAGTGAGTGCAGCTCTGGAGTATAATACAGGATGTAACTCAGAATCAGTAATGTAATGTATGTACACAGTGACTGCACCAGCAGAATAGTGAGTGCAGCTCTGGAGTATAATACAGGATGTAACTCAGAATCAGTAATGTAATGTATGTACACAGTGACTGCACCAGCAGAATAGTGAGTGCAGCTCTGGAGTATAATACAGGATGTAACTCAGAATCAGTACAGGATCAGTAATGTAATGTAGCTCAGCTATTTATGGACATTCATTCTATTATGAACAAATAGGGGTCAAAGGTGCATGTATAATTTTTTGTAGTTAAGTAGCAGTTCATACATTACTGTTCTTTGCTGCTATTTTTGTCTAGAATGAGAGTCAGATCCTTCATCTCATGCTGGGAAAATTAGGAGTGTGGCTGCAGGATGGTTCCCACACAGTGATCACAGCGGGAGCACTAACAAGACAGAATCAGTCGCCACACGAGGTATATAATCATCTAATATAGTGTACAAATAATAGCACCAAAGTCACATGGAAAGAAGCCATTAAATACAGTGGACATCAAAGAATCAATAAAGTTATAGGATCTGATATCAGTCACATATGATGTAATGTCTGGAGGTTATATCAGTACTGGAGCGTTATAAGAGGCTGATAATAGTCACATATGATGTAATGTCTGGAGGTTATATCAGTACTGGAGCGTTATAAGAGGCTGATATCAGTCACATATGATGTAATGTCTGGAGGTTATATCAGTACTGGAGCGTTATAAGAGGCTGATATCAGTCACATATGATGTAATGTCTGGAGGTTATATCAGTACTGGAGCGTTATAAGAGGGGCTGATATCAGTCACATATGGTGTAATGTCTGGAGGTTATATCAGTACTGGAGCGTTATAAGAGGAGCTGATATCAGTCACATATGGTGTAATGTCTGGAGGTTATATCAGTACTGGAGCGTTATAAGAGGCTGATATCAGTCACATATGATGTAATGTCTGGAGGTTATATCAGTACTGGAGCGTTATAAGAGGGGCTGATATCAGTCACATATGGTGTAATGTCTGGAGGTTATATCAGTACTGGAGCGTTATAAGAGGAGCTGATATCAGTCACATATGGTGTAATGTCTGGAGGTTATATCAGTACTGGAGCGTTATAAAAGGCTGATATCAGTCACATATGATGTAATGTCTGGAGGTTATATCAGTACTGGAGCGTTATAAGAGGGGCTGATATCAGTCACATATGGTGTAATGTCTGGAGGTTATATCAGTACTGGAGCGTTATAAGAGGAGCTGATATCAGTCACATATGGTGTAATGTCTGGAGGTTATATCAGTACTGGAGCGTTATAAGAGGAGCTGATATCAGTCACATATGGTGTAATGTCTGGAGGTTATATCAGTACTGGAGCGTTATAAGAGGCTGATATCAGTCACATATGATGTAATGTCTGGAGGTTATATCAGTACTGGAGCGTTATAAGAGGGGCTGATATCAGTCACATATGGTGTAATGTCTGGAGGTTATATCAGTACTGGAGCGTTATAAGAGGGGCTGATATCAGTCACATATGGTGTAATGTCTGGAGGTTATATCAGTACTGGAGCGTTATAAGAGGGGCTGATATCAGTCACATATGGTGTAATGTCTGGAGGTTATATCAGTACTGGAGCGTTATAAGAGGCTGATATCAGTCACATATGGTGTAATGTCTGGAGGTTATATCAGTACTGGAGCGTTATAAGAGGAGCTGATATCAGTCACATATGGTGTAATGTCTGGAGGTTATATCAGTACTGGAGCGTTATAAGAGGCTGATATCAGTCATATATGGTGTAATGTCTGGAGGTTATATCAGTACTGGAGCGTTATAAGAGGGGCTGATATTAGTCACATATGATGTAATGTCTGGAGGTTATATCAGTACTGGAGCGTTATAAGAGGAGCTGATATCAGTCACATATGGTGTAATGTCTGGAGGTTATATCAGTACTGGAGCGTTATAAGAGGCTGATATCAGTCACATATGGTGTAATGTCTGGAGGTTATATCAGTACTGGAGCGTTATAAGAGTCTGATATCAGTCACATATGGTGTAATGTCTGGAGGTTATATCAGTACTGGAGAGTTATAAGAGGCTGATATCAGTCACATATGGTGTAATGTCTGGAGGTTATATCAGTACTGGAGCGTTATAAGAGAGACTGATATCAGTCACATATGGTGTAATGTCTGGAGATTATATCAGTGCTGGAGCGTTATAAGAGGAGCTGATATCAGTCACATATGGTGTAATGTCTGGAGGTTATATCAGTACTGGAGCGTTATAAGAGGGGCTGATATCAGTCACATATGGTGGAATGTCTGGAGGTTATATCAGTACTGGAGCGTTATAAGAGGGGCTGATATCAGTCACATATGGTGTAATGTCTGGAGGTTATATCAGTACTGGAGCGTTATAAGAGGAGCTGATATCAGTCACATATGGTGTAATGTCTGGAGGTTATATCAGTACTGGAGCGTTATAAGAGGCTGATATCAGTCACATATGATGTAATGTCTGGAGGTTATATCAGTACTGGAGCGTTATAAGAGGGGCTGATATCAGTCACATATGGTGTAATGTCTGGAGGTTATATCAGTACTGGAGCGTTATAAGAGGAGCTGATATCAGTCACATATGGTGTAATGTCTGGAGGTTATATCAGTAATGGAGCGTTATAAGAGGCTGATATCAGTCACATATGATGTAATGTCTGGAGGTTATATCAGTACTGGAGCGTTATAAGAGGGGCTGATATCAGTCACATATGGTGTAATGTCTGGAGGTTATATCAGTACTGGAGCGTTATAAGAGGGGCTGATATCAGTCACATATGGTGTAATGTCTGGAGGTTATATCAGTACTGGAGCGTTATAAGAGGAGCTGATATCAGTCACATATGGTGTAATGTCTGGAGGTTATATCAGTACTGGAGCGTTATAAGAGGAGCTGATATCAGTCACATATGGTGTAATGTCTGGAGGTTATATCAGTACTGGAGCGTTATAAGAGGCTGATATCAGTCACATATGATGTAATGTCTGGAGGTTATATCAGTACTGGAGCGTTATAAGAGGGGCTGATATCAGTCACATATGGTGTAATGTCTGGAGGTTATATCAGTACTGGAGCGTTATAAGAGGGGCTGATATCAGTCACATATGGTGTAATGTCTGGAGGTTATATCAGTACTGGAGCGTTATAAGAGGGGCTGATATCAGTCACATATGGTGTAATGTCTGGAGGTTATATCAGTACTGGAGCGTTATAAGAGGCTGATATCAGTCACATATGGTGTAATGTCTGGAGGTTATATCAATACTGGAGCGTTATAAGAGGAGCTGATATCAGTCACATATGGTGTAATGTCTGGAGGTTATATCAGTACTGGAGCGTTATAAGAGGCTGATATCAGTCATATATGGTGTAATGTCTGGAGGTTATATCAGTACTGGAGCGTTATAAGAGGGGCTGATATTAGTCACATATGATGTAATGTCTGGAGGTTATATCAGTACTGGAGCGTTATAAGAGGAGCTGATATCAGTCACATATGGTGTAATGTCTGGAGGTTATATCAGTACTGGAGCGTTATAAGAGGCTGATATCAGTCACATATGGTGTAATGTCTGGAGGTTATATCAGTACTGGAGCGTTATAAGAGGCTGATATCAGTCACATATGGTGTAATGTCTGGAGGTTATATCAGTACTGGAGCGTTATAAGAGGGGCTGATATCAGTCACATATGGTGTAATGTCTGGAGGTTATATCAGTACTGGAGCGTTATAAGAGGAGCTGATATCAGTCACATATGGTGTAATGTCTGGAGGTTATATCAGTACTGGAGCGTTCTAAGAGGAGCTGATATCAGTCACATATGGTGTAATGTCTGGAGGTTATATCAGTACTGGAGCGTTATAAGAGGCTGATATCAGTCAAATATGGTGTAATGTCTGGAGGTTATATCAGTACTGGAGCGTTATAAGAGGCTGATATCAGTCACATATGATGTAATGTCTGGAGGTTATATCAGTACTGGAGCGTTATAAGAGGGGCTGATATCAGTCACATATGGTGTAATGTCTGGAGGTTATATCAGTACTGGAGCGTTATAAGAGGGGCTGATATCAGTCACATATGGTGTAATGTCTGGAGGTTATATCAGTACTGGAGCGTTATAAGAGGAGCTGATATCAGTCACATATGGTGTAATGTCTGGAGGTTATATCAGTACTGGAGCGTTATAAGAGGCTGATATCAGTCACATATGATGTAATGTCTGGAGGTTATATCAGTACTGGAGCGTTATAAGAGGGGCTGATATCAGTCACATATGGTGTAATGTCTGGAGGTTATATCAGTACTGGAGCGTTATAAGAGGGGCTGATATCAGTCACATATGGTGTAATGTCTGGAGGTTATATCAGTACTGGAGCGTTATAAGAGGAGCTGATATCAGTCACATATGGTGTAATGTCTGGAGGTTATATCAGTACTGGAGCGTTATAAGAGGGGCTGATATCAGTCACATATGGTGTAATGTCTGGAGGTTATATCAGTACTGGAGCGTTATAAGAGGCTGATATCAGTCACATATGATGTAATGTCTGGAGGTTATATCAGTACTGGAGCGTTATAAGAGGGGCTGATATCAGTCACATATGGTGTAATGTCTGGAGGTTATATCAGTACTGGAGCGTTATAAGAGGGGCTGATATCAGTCACATATGGTGTAATGTCTGGAGGTTATATCAGTACTGGAGCGTTATAAGAGGAGCTGATATCAGTCACATATGGTGTAATGTCTGGAGGTTATATCAGTACTGGAGCGTTATAAGAGGAGCTGATATCAGTCACATATGGTGTAATGTCTGGAGGTTATATCAGTACTGGAGCGTTATAAGAGAGACTGATATCAGTCACATATGGTGTAATGTCTGGAGATTATATCAGTGCTGGAGCGTTATAAGAGGAGCTGATATCAGTCACATATGGTGTAATGTCTGGAGGTTATATCAGTACTGGAGCGTTATAAGAGGGGCTGATATCAGTCACATATGGTGGAATGTCTGGAGGTTATATCAGTACTGGAGCGTTATAAGAGGGGCTGATATCAGTCACATATGGTGTAATGTCTGGAGGTTATATCAGTACTGGAGCGTTATAAGAGGAGCTGATATCAGTCACATATGGTGTAATGTCTGGAGGTTATATCAGTACTGGAGCGTTATAAGAGGGGCTGATATCAGTCACATATGGTGTAATGTCTGGAGGTTATATCAGTACTGGAGCGTTATAAGAGGGGCTGATATCAGTCACATATGGTGTAATGTCTGGAGGTTATATCAGTACTGGAGCGTTATAAGAGGAGCTGATATCAGTCCCATATGGTGTAATGTCTGGAGGTTATATCAGTACTGGAGCGTTCTAAGAGGAGCTGATATCAGTCACATATGGTGTAATGTCTGGAGGTTATATCAGTACTGGAGCGTTATAAGAGGCTGATATCAGTCAAATATGGTGTAATGTCTGGAGGTTATATCAGTACTGGAGCGTTATAAGAGGCTGATATCAGTCACATATGATGTAATGTCTGGAGGTTATATCAGTACTGGAGCGTTATAAGAGGGGCTGATATCAGTCACATATGGTGTAATGTCTGGAGGTTATATCAGTACTGGAGCGTTATAAGAGGGGCTGATATCAGTCACATATGGTGTAATGTCTGGAGGTTATATCAGTACTGGAGCGTTATAAGAGGAGCTGATATCAGTCACATATGGTGTAATGTCTGGAGGTTATATCAGTACTGGAGCGTTATAAGAGGAGCTGATATCAGTCACATATGGTGTAATGTCTGGAGGTTATATCAGTACTGGAGCGTTATAAGAGGCTGATATCAGTCACATATGATGTAATGTCTGGAGGTTATATCAGTACTGGAGCGTTATAAGAGGGGCTGATATCAGTCACATATGGTGTAATGTCTGGAGGTTATATCAGTACTGGAGCGTTATAAGAGGGGCTGATATCAGTCACATATGGTGTAATGTCTGGAGGTTATATCAGTACTGGAGCGTTATAAGAGGAGCTGATATCAGTCACATATGGTGTAATGTCTGGAGGTTATATCAGTACTGGAGCGTTATAAGAGGAGCTGATATCAGTCACATATGGTGTAATGTCTGGAGGTTATATCAGTACTGGAGCGTTATAAGAGGCTGATATCAGTCACATATGATGTAATGTCTGAAGGTTATATCAGCACTGGAGCGTTATAAGAGGAGCTGATATCAGTCACATATGGTGTAATGTCTGGAGGTTATATCAGTACTGGAGCGTTATAAGAGGAGCTGATATCAGTCACATATGGTGTAATGTCTGGAGGTTATATCAGTACTGGAGCGTTATAAGAGGAGCTGATATCAGTCACATATGGTGTAATGTCTGGAGGTTATATCAGTACTGGAGCGTTATAAGAGGCTGATATCAGTCACATATGATGTAATGTCTGGAGGTTATATCAGTACTGGAGCGTTATAAGAGGGGCTGATATCAGTCACATATGGTGTAATGTCTGGAGGTTATATCAGTACTGGAGCGTTATAAGAGGGGCTGATATCAGTCACATATGGTGTAATGTCTGGAGGTTATATCAGTACTGGAGCGTTATAAGAGGAGCTGATATCAGTCACATATGGTGTAATGTCTGGAGGTTATATCAGTACTGGAGCGTTATAAGAGGAGCTGATATCAGTCACATATGGTGTAATGTCTGGAGGTTATATCAGTACTGGAGCGTTATAAGAGGCTGATATCAGTCACATATGATGTAATGTCTGAAGGTTATATCAGCACTGGAGCGTTATAAGAGGGGCTGATATCAGTCACATATGGTGTAATGTCTGGAGGTTATATCAGTACTGGAGCGTTATAAGAGGGGCTGATATCAGTCACATATGGTGTAATGTCTGGAGGTTATATCAGTACTGGAGCGTTATAAGAGGAGCTGATATCAGTCACATATGGTGTAATGTCTGGAGGTTATATCAGTACTGGAGCGTTATAAGAGGAGCTGATATCAGTCACATATGGTGTAATGTCTGGAGGTTATATCAGTACTGGAGCGTTATAAGAGGCTGATATCAGTCATATATGGTGTAATGTCTGGAGGTTATATCAGTACTGGAGCGTTATAAGAGGGGCTGATATTAGTCACATATGATGTAATGTCTGGAGGTTATATCAGTACTGGAGCGTTATAAGAGGAGCTGATATCAGTCACATATGGTGTAATGTCTGGAGGTTATATCAGTACTGGAGCGTTATAAGAGGCTGATATCAGTCACATATGGTGTAATGTCTGGAGGTTATATCAGTACTGGAGCGTTATAAGAGTCTGATATCAGTCACATATGGTGTAATGTCTGGAGGTTATATCAGTACTGGAGAGTTATAAGAGGCTGATATCAGTCACATATGGTGTAATGTCTGGAGGTTATATCAGTACTGGAGCGTTATAAGAGGGGCTGATATCCGTCACATATGGTGTAATGTCTGGAGGTTATATCAGTACTGGAGCGTTATAAGAGAGACTGATATCAGTCACATATGGTGTAATGTCTGGAGATTATATCAGTGCTGGAGCGTTATAAGAGGAGCTGATATCAGTCACATATGGTGTAATGTCTGGAGGTTATATCAGTACTGGAGCGTTATAAGAGGGGCTGATATCAGTCACATATGGTGTAATGTCTGGAGGTTATATCAGTACTGGAGCGTTATAAGAGGAGCTGATATCAGTCACATATGGTGTAATGTCTGGAGGTTATATCAGTACTGGAGCGTTATAAGAGGAGCTGATATCAGTCACATATGGTGTAATGTCTGGAGGTTATATCAGTACTGGAGCGTTATAAGAGGGGCTGATATCAGTCACATATGGTGTAATGTCTGGAGGTTATATCAGTACTGGAGCGTTATAAGAGGGGCTGATATCAGTCACATATGGTGTAATGTCTGGAGGTTATATCAGTACTGGAGCGTTATAAGAGGAGCTGATATCAGTCACATATGGTGTAATGTCTGGAGGTTATATCAGTACTGGAGCGTTATAAGAGGAGCTGATATCAGTCACATATGGTGTAATGTCTGGAGGTTATATCAGTACTGGAGCGTTATAAGAGGCTGATATCAGTCAAATATGGTGTAATGTCTGGAGGTTATATCAGTACTGGAGCGTTATAAGAGGGGCTGATATTAGTCACATATGATGTAATGTCTGGAGGTTATATCAGTACTGGAGCGTTATAAGAGGAGCTGATATCAGTCACATATGGTGTAATGTCTGGAGGTTATATCAGTACTGGAGCGTTATAAGAGGAGCTGATATCAGTCACATATGGTGTAATGTCTGGAGGTTATATCAGTACTGGAGCGTTATAAGAGGCTGATATCAGTCACATATGGTGTAATGTCTGGAGGTTATATCAGTACTGGAGCGTTATAAGAGTCTGATATCAGTCACATATGGTGTAATGTCTGGAGGTTATATCAGTACTGGAGAGTTATAAGAGGCTGATATCAGTCACATATGGTGTAATGTCTGGAGGTTATATCAGTACTGGAGCGTTATAAGAGGGGCTGATATCAGTCACATATGGTGTAATGTCTGGAGGTTATATCAGTACTGGAGCGTTATAAGAGAGACTGATATCAGTCACATATGGTGTAATGTCTGGAGATTATATCAGTGCTGGAGCGTTATAAGAGGCTGATATCAGTCACATATGGTGTAATGTCTGGAGGTTATATCAGCACTGGAGCGTTATAAGAGGCTGATATCAGTCACATATGGTGTAATGTCTGGAGGTTATATCAGTACTGGAGCGTTATAAGAGGCTGATATCAGTCACATATGGTGTAATGTCTGGAGGTTATATCAGTACTGGAGCGTTATAAGAGGAGCTGATATCAGTCACATATGGTGTAATATCTGGAGGTTATATCAGCACTGGAGCGTTATAAGAGGCTGATATCAGTCACATATGGTGTAATGTCTGGACGTTATATTAGTACTGGAGCGTTATAAGAGGGGCTGATATTAGTCACATATGATGTAATGTCTGGAGGTTATATCAGCACTGGAGCGTTATAAGAGGCTGATATCAGTCACATATGGTGTAATGTCTGGAGGTTATATCAGTACTGGAGCGTTATAAGAGGCTGATATCAGTCACATATGATGTAATGTCTGGAGGTTATATCAGTACTGGAGCATTATAAGAGGCTGATATCAGTCACATATAATGTAATGTCTGGAGGTTATATCAGTACTGGAGCGTTATAAGAGGTTGATATCAGTCACATATGGTGTAATGTCTGGAGGTTATATCAGTACTGGAGCGTTATAAGAGGGGCTGATATCAGTCACATATGATGTAATGTCTGGAGGTTATATCAGTACTGGAGCGTTATGAGAGGGGCTGATATCAGTCACATATGGTGTAATGTCTGGAGGTTATTTCAGCACTGGAGCGTTATAAGAGGAGCTGATATCAGTCACATATGGTGTAATGTCTGGAGGTTATATCAGTACTGGAGCGTTATAAGAGGCTGATATCAGTCACATATGATGTAATGTCTGGAGGTTATATCAGCACTGGAGCGTTATAAGAGGGGCTGATATCAGTCACATATGATGTAATGTCTGGAGGTTATATCAGTACTGGAGCGTTATAAGAGGCTGATATCAGTCACATATGGTGTAATGTCTGGAGGTTATATCAGTACTGGAGCGTTATAAGAGGTTGATATCAGTCACATATGATGTAATGTCTGGAGGTTATATCAGTACTGGAGCGTTATAAGAGGCTGATATCAGTCACATATGATGTAATGTCTGGAGGTTATATCAGCACTGGAGCGTTATAAGAGGGGCTGATATCAGTCACATATGGTGTAATGTCTGGAGGTTATATCAGTACTGGAGCGTTATAAGAGGCTGATATCAGTCACATATGGTGTAATGTCTGGAGGTTATTTCAGTACTGGAGCGTTATAAGAGGAGCTGATATCAGTCACATATGGTGTAATGTCTGGAGGTTATATCAGTACTGGAGCGTTATAAGAGGCTGATATCAGTCACATATGGTGTAATGTCTGGAGGTTATATCAGTACTGGAGCGTTATAAGAGAGGCTGATATCAGTCACATATGGTGTAATGTCTGGAGGTTATATCAGTACTGGAGCGTTATAAGAGGTTGATATCAGTCACATATGATGTAATGTCTGGAGGTTATATCAGTACTGGAGCGTTATAAGAGGCTGATATCAGTCACATATGATGTAATGTCTGGAGGTTATATCAGCACTGGAGCGTTATAAGAGGGGCTGATATCAGTCACATATGATGTAATGTCTGGAGGTTATATCAGTACTGGAGCGTTATAAGAGGCTGATATCAGTCACATATGGTGTAATGTCTGGAGGTTATATCAGTACTGGAGCGTTATAAGAGGCTGATATCAGTCACATATGGTGTAATGTCTGGAGGTTATATCAGTACTGGAGCGTTATAAGAGGCTGATATCAGTCACATATGGTGTAATGTCTGGAGGTTATATCAGTACTGGAGCGTTATAAGAGAAGCTGATATCAGTCACATATGATGTAATGTCTGGAGGTTATATCAGTACTGGAGCGTTATAAGAGTAGCTGATATCAGTCACATATGATGTAATGTCTGGAGGTTATATCAGTACTGGAGCGTTATAAGAGGGGCTGATATCAGTCACATATGGTGTAATGTCTGGAGGTTATATCAGTACTGGAGCGTTATAAGAGGGGCTGATATCAGTCACATATGATGTAATGTCTGGAGGTTATATCAGTACTGGAGCGTTATAAGAGGGGCTGATATCAGTCACATATGGTGTAATGTCTGGAGGTTATATCAGTACTGGAGCGTTATGAGAGGGGCTGATATCAGTCACATATGGTGTAATGTCTGGAGGTTATATCAGTACTGGAGCGTTATAAGAGGAGCTGATATCAGTCACATATGGTGTAATGTCTGGGGGTTATATCAGTGATGGAGCGTTATAAGAGGGGCTGATATCAGTCACATATGGTGTAATGTCTGGAGGTTATATCAGTACTGGAGCGTTATAAGAGGCTGATATCAGTCACATATGGTGTAATGTCTGGAGGTTATATCAGTACTGGAGCGTTATAAGAGAGGCTGATATCAGTCACATATGGTGTAATGTCTGGAGGTTATATCAGTACTGGAGCGTTATAAGAGGGGCTGATATCAGTCACATATGGTGTAATGTCTGGAGGTTATATCAGTACTGGAGCGTTATAAGAGGCTGATATCAGTCACATATGGTGTAATGTCTGGAGGTTATATCAGTACTGGAGCGTTATAAGAGAGGCTGATATCAGTCACATATGTTGTAATGTCTGGAGGTTATATCAGTACTGGAGCGTTATAAGAGGCTGATATCAGTCACATATGGTGTAATGTCTGGAGGTTATATCAGTACTGGAGCGTTGTAAGAGAGGCTGATATCAGTCACATATGGTGTAATGTCTGGAGGTTATATCAGTACTGGAGCATTATAAGAGGAGCTGATATCAGTCACATATGATGTAATGTCTGGAGGTTATATCAGTACTGGAGCGTTATAAGAGGAGCTGATATCAGTCACATATGGTGTAATGTCTGGGGGTTATATCAGTGCTGGAGCGTTATAAGAGGGGCTGATATCAGTCACATATGGTGTAATGTCTGGAGGTTATATCAGTACTGGAGCGTTATAAGAGGGCTGATATCAGTCACATATGATGTAATGTCTGGAGGTTATATCAGTACTGGAGCGTTATAAGAGGAGCTGATATCAGTCACATATGGTGTAATGTCTGGGGGTTATATCAGTGCTGGAGCGTTATAAGAGGGGCTGATATCAGTCACATATGGTGTAATGTCTGGAGGTTATATCAGTACTGGAGTGTTATAAGAGGAGCTGATATCAGTCACATATGATGTAATGTCTGGAGGTTATATCAGTACTGGAGCGTTATAAGAGGAGCTGATATCAGTCACATATGATGTAATGTCTGGAGGTTATATCAGTACTGGAGCGTTATAAGAGGGCTGATATCAGTCACATATGATGTAATGTCTGGAGGTTATATCAGTACTGGAGCGTTATAAGAGGGGCTGATATCAGTCACATATGATGTAATGTCTGGAGGTTATATCAGTACTGGAGCGTTATAAGAGAGGCTGATATCAGTCACATATGGTGTAATGTCTGGAGGTTATATCAGTACTGGAGAGTTATAAGAGGGGCTGATATCAGTCACATATGATGTAATGTCTGGAGGTTATATCAGTACTGGAGAGTTATAAGAGGGGCTGATATCAGTCACATATGATGTAATGTCTGGAGGTTATATCAGTACTGGAGCTTTATAAGAGAGGCTGATATCAGTCACATATGGTGTAATGTCTGGAGGTTATATCAGTACTGGAGCGTTATAAGAGAGGCTGATATCAGTCACATATGGTGTAATGTCTGGAGGTTATATCAGTACTGGAGCGTTATAAGAGGGGCTGATATCAGTCACATATGGTGTAATGTCTGGAGATTATATCAGTACTGGAGCGTTATAAGAGAGGCTGATATCAGTCACATATGGTGTAATGTCTGGAGGTTATATCAGTACTGGAGCGTTATAAGAAGGGCTGATATCAGTCACATATGGTGTAATGTCTGGAGGTTATATCAGTACTGGAGCGTTATAAGAGAGGCTGATATCAGTCACATATGGTGTAATGTCTGGAGGTTATATCAGTACTGGAGCGTTATAAGAGAGGCTGATATCAGTCACATATGGTGTAATGTCTGGAGGTTATATCAGTACTGGAGAGTTATAAGAGGGGCTGATATCAGTCACATATGATGTAATGTCTGGAGGTTATATCAGTACTGGAGAGTTATAAGAGGGGCTGATATCAGTCACATATGATGTAATGTCTGGAGGTTATATCAGTACTGGAGCGTTATAAGAGAGGCTGATATCAGTCACATATGGTGTAATGTCTGGAGGTTATATCAGTACTGGAGAGTTATAAGAGGGGCTGATATCACTCACATATGGTGTAATGTCTGGAGGTTATATCAGTACTGGAGCTTTATAAGAGAGGCTGATATCAGTCACATATGGTGTAATGTCTGGAGGTTATATCAGTACTGGAGCGTTATAAGAGAGGCTGATATCAGTCACATATGGTGTAATGTCTGGAGGTTATATCAGTACTGGAGAGTTATAAGAGGGGCTGATATCAGTCACATATGATGTAATGTCTGGAGGTTATATCAGTACTGGAGAGTTATAAGAGGGGTTGATATCAGTCACATATGATGTAATGTCTGGAGGTTATATCAGTACTGGAGCGTTATAAGAGAGGCTGATATCAGTCACATATGGTGTAATGTCTGGAGATTATATCAGTACTGGAGCGTTATAAGAGGGGCTGATATCAGTCACATATGGTGTAATGTCTGGAGGTTATATCAGTACTGGAGCGTTATAAGAGGGGCTGATATCAGTCACATATGGTGTAATGTCTGGAGGTTATATCAGTACTGGAGCGTTATAAGAGAGGCTGATATCAGTCACATATGATGTAATGTCTGGAGGTTATATCAGTACTGGAGCGTTATAAGAGGGGCTGATATCAGTCACATATGATGTAATGTCTGGAGGTTATATCAGTACTGGAGCGTTATAAGAGAGGCTGATATCAGTCACATATGGTGTAATGTCTGGAGGTTATATCAGTACTGGAGCGTTATAAGAGGGGCTGATATCAGTCACATATGGTGTAATGTCTGGAGGTTATATCAGTACTGGAGCGTTATAAGAGAGGCTGATATCAGTCACATATGATGTAATGTCTGGAGGTTATATCAGTACTGGAGCGTTATAAGAGAGGCTGATATCAGTCACATATGGTGTAATGTCTGGAGGTTATATCAGTACTGGAGCGTTATAAGAGGGGCTGATATCAGTCACATATGATGTAATGTCTGGAGGTTATATCAGTACTGGAGCGTTATAAGAGAGGCTGATATCAGTCACATATGGTGTAATGTCTGGAGGTTATATCAGTACTGGAGCATTATAAGAGGGGCTGATATCAGTCACATATGATGTAATGTCTGGAGGTTATATCAGTACTGGAGCGTTATAAGAGGTTAGATCGGATGAAGCTATACGGTATCCTCCTCCTAGGTTCGGCCTTGTGCCATTGTGTATAGTACATTCGGCCTCTATCCAGCTCTTAGTGGCTGATAACAGATAATAATTACTTTGCACAGTAATCTGTGAGGAGAATCCTGGCAGTTTTCCCTTCTCCTATACGTTGACGTCCTGGGTTTCACGGTCGGCACCAGGTATCATAGAGCCATTTCTAAGCGTTTTCTGGCCACATGTTGTTTCCACGCCGCAGACTTTCTTGGCCGTTTATTCTTCTGTAATATTTCTAATTAGGGGTTGGAGCAAAAGGGAAAATTATCCCGAATCTTGTTAATGAGAGGCAGGTGATTTTAGGGTCCCCTGCGGTCTCTGAGACGCCTTCGGCTCCGCTCTCATCTCCTCCTCATCCTCTCAGCATTTACACTCCGAGCTCATGAATGTTTCTGAATCCGGTGCACAGAGCCAGAAGAGGGAAGGTGGAGGCCGCGAGAGGTCCCGGAGTCCAAATCAGGATGGACCTCCCTGCAGGTCTGCCTCCTATAAAGCACCTTGTAAAGTCCTGCGCCTGCTGAGCGCGGAGCGCGTGTGACATGACAGACCAGAGCTACGCGCAGAGCCTTCTGTCTCCACACCACTCTGTGCGGGGCCTGGACTTACAGAATAGTATCTGCCATTAGTTTATGTCAAAGCTTGTTATTTACGAGCTGCAAAACGTACAAGACAATACAGGAATGTTCTCTGCATGCGCCTTGTACTTATTACAGGACAGATGCCGAGGGACTGAGTGCAGACAAGCTGCACGGAAGTGCAATGTGCACTAGGTCATACACAGCGGTAGCAGGTGTGATGTGCAAGTAGCTCAGCTCACTGCATCTCAGCACATTCCTCATCTCTCTGCATCTCAGCGCATTCCTCATCTCACTGCATCTCAGCACATTCCTCATCTCTCTGCATCTCAGCGCATTCCTCATCTCACTGCATCTCAGCGCATTCCTCATCTCTCTGCATCTCAGCACATTCCTCATCTCTCTGCATCTCAGCGCATTCCTCATTTCTCTGCATCTCAGCACATTCCTCATCTCTCTGCATCTCAGCACATTCCTCATCTCTCTGCATCTCAGCACATTCCTCATCTCTCTGCATCTCAGCGCATTCCTCATCTCTCTGCATCTCAGCGCATTCCTCATCTCACTGCATCTCAGCGCGTTCCTCATCTCACTGCATCTCAGCGCATTCCTCATCTCACTGCATCTCAGCGCGTTCCTCATCTCACTGCATCTCAGCGCATTCCTCATCTCTCTGCATCTCAGCGCATTCCTCATCTCTCTGCATCTCAGCGCATTCCTCATCTCACTGCATCTCAGCACATTCCTCATCTCACTGCATCTCAGCACATTCCTCATCTCACTGCATCTCAGCACATTCCTCATCTCTCTGCATCTCAGCGCATTCCTCATCTCACTGCATCTCAGCACATTCCTCATCTCTCTGCATCTCAGCACATTCCTCATCTCTCTGCATCTCAGCACATTCCTCATCTCTCTGCATCTCAGCGCATTCCTCATCTCTCTGCATCTCAGCGCATTCCTCATCTCTCTGCATCTCAGCGCATTCCTCATCTCACTGCATCTCAGCGCGTTCCTCATCTCACTGCATCTCAGCGCATTCCTCATCTCACTGCATCTCAGCGCGTTCCTCATCTCACTGCATCTCAGCGCATTCCTCATCTCACTGCATCTCAGCACATTCCTCATCTCACTGCATCTCAGCACATTCCTCATCTCACTGCATCTCAGCACATTCCTCATCTCTCTGCATCTCAGCGCATTCCTCATCTCACTGCATCTCAGCGCATTCCTCATCTCACTGCTTCTCAGCGCATTCCCCATCTCACTGCATCTCAGCGCATTCCTCATCTCACTGCATCTCAGCACATTCCTCATCTCACTGCATCTCAGCACATTCCTCATCTCACTGCATCTCAGCACATTCCTCATCTCACTGCATCTCAGCGCATTCCTTATCTCACTGCATCTCAGCACATTCCTCATCTCACTGCATCTCAGCGCATTCCTCATCTCACTGCATCGCAGCGCATTTCTCATTTCACTGCATCTCAGCGCATTCCTCATCTCACTGCATCTCAGCGCATTCCTCATCTCACTGCATCTCAGCGCGTTGCTCATCTCACTGCATCTCAGCGCGTTGCTCATCTCACTGCATCTCAGCGCGTTCCTCATCTCACTGCATCTCAGCGCATTCCTCATCTCACTGCATCTCAGCGCGTTCCTCATCTCACTGCATCTCAGCGCGTTCCTCATCTCACTGCATCTCAGCGCGTTCCTCATCTCACTGCATCTCAGCACGTTCCTCATCTCACTGCATCTCAGCACATTCCTCATCTCACTGCATCTCAGCGCATTCCTCATCTCACTGCATCTCATCACATTCCTCATCTCACTGCATCTCAGCGCATTCCTCATCTCACTGCATCTCAGCGCATTCCTCATCTCACTGCATCTCAGCACATTCCTTATCTCACTGCATCTCAGCACATTCCTCATCTCACTGCATCTCAGCACATTCCTCATCTCACTGCCTCTCAGCACATTCCTCATCTCACTGCATCTCAGCACATTCCTCATCTCACTGCATCTCAGCACATTCCTCATCTCACTGCATCTCAGCACATTCCTCATCTCACTGCATCTCAGCACATTCCTCATCTCACTGCCTCTCAGCACATTCCTCATCTCACTGCCTCTCAGCACATTCCTCATCTCACTGCATCTCAGCACATTCCTCATCTCACTGCATCTCAGCACATTCCTCATCTCACTGCATCTCAGCACATTCCTCATCTCACTGCATCTCAGCTAACCTCACTGATCCTCATCTCATAATCCCAGCTCATCGTTCTTCACCTCACTGCTCCTCATCTCACTGCTCTTCACCACACTACTTCTTATCTCAGCTCACATCACTGCTCCTCAACTCACCGCTCAACTCAGCTCACCTGACTGCTCCTCACCTGACTGCTCCTCACCTGACTGCTCCTCACCTGATTGCTCCTCACCTCATTGGTCCTCATCCCAGCTCACCTCACTGCTCCTCACTTCGCTGCTCCTCATCTCACTGCTCCTCATCTCGGCTCACCTCTCTGCTCCTCATCTCGGCTCACCTCTCTGCTCCTCATCTCGGCTCACCTCTCTGCTCCTCATCTCGGCTCATTTCGCTGCTCCTCATCTCGGCTCATCTCGCTGCTCCTCATCTTGGCTCACCTCGCTGCTCCTCATCTCAGCTCACCTCCCTGCTCCTCATCTCAGCTCATCTCGCTGCTCCTCATCTCAGCTCGCCTCACTGCTCCTCATCTCAGCTCCCCTCGCTGCTCCTCATCTCAGCTCATCTTGCTGCTCCTCATCTCAGTTCAACTCGCTGCTCCTCATCTCGGCTCATCTCACTGCTCCTCATCTCAGCTCCTCTCACTGCTCCTCATCTCAGCTCACCTCGCTGCTCCTCATCTCAGCTCCTCTCACTGCTCCTCATCTCAGCTCCTCTCACTGCTCCTCATCTCAGCTCACCTGTACTGCACCTTATTACAACCCCTTCATCTCAGCGCTTATTGCTGCATCTCAACTTAAGTCTCTGCAGGTTAGGGCATCCACCGCATCTTACCGCATACATGCCATTTTTCTAGATCAATTCACTGCACCTTTTCTCGACTCGCTGTAACGCCGCTCAGTTCAGCTTTTATTTTAAACTTCCCTCAATACAGCTGATCTCACTGCGTCTCGGCGCGACATGGCACGTCTGCCCAATTTACTGCGCTTCAGCTAACTGCAGTGCCGTGGTGTAAATCTGTTAGATATGGGATTTACAGTGGATATAAAAAGTCTACTCACCCCTGTTAAAATGCCAGTTTTTTGTCATTTAAAAACATCCTACCAAGAAGAAACATTCCTGGAGTCGCTTTATTCCTTGCCATGAAACCGATAGCCATGATTTGGATGGGCAGCTCCCCTTGGACAATGCCATCCTGGATTGAGTTTGTCCATGCAGAAATTCTAGACCAGAGAAGGGCTGTCCCCAAAAAATGTTCTCCGATTTGGGAGATTTGTTAGTCTTCACCGCTGACACTTAATTGAACCTGATGATTATATTTATATTTCTTTTTTAAAATCTGATCTAATTTTTTTCAAGCTAAAGTTTATAGAGGCGGTTGTAGGACGCCGGACACGATGAGGCACTTATTACATGGAATATTCCTGCAGCTGGTTGTTGAAATCAGTTTTTTTTTTCTATTCATGATGCTGAGCTATACCATTATTTATTTTTTTTTAAAACCTTGTTGCTATTGAATAGAAAAATGTACATACATCAATGCAAATATTACCCGAACCATATATACAAATGACAAGGATTAATCAAAGCCTACTATCATATGTATGCTATGCTGTTATGAGATGGTGACGATTCCAGGCACAATTACATTGATTCGAAAGGAAAGTAAACCAAAAACTGGGAAAGGGGGGGGAGAAGAGAACAGGTCTGAAACAGGTACATCTCTTACATATTGACCACCCACCATGGGTGTGTCACCTTAAACTCTCTTTAAGAGTTGTGCAGAGCCCACCGACACCAGAGTAGACCCCCAACACACAGAAGCATCTCTACGCATCGGTTCTCCTAAAAATATTTCTATATAGGTGCTTGTCCTAATAGCAGCTGCTCTTGATACCACAATGTTGGTTGAAAACAAGTTCTAATGTCATCCTGAATGCGTTGTGGAAGTCGGGAGGTGAAACTTCCCAAAGTTTCAAAAAAGGACTGCACCCTTCCCTCTTTATGCAAGGAGGCGTCAGCCCAATCCAGATCTATTCCATTATATATTATATACGTTCCTAAGACAATTTCTATCCAGTCTATGAAAAGCCGATGTCACTGGATCTACAAATGCCAAAATTCTATGCAAATCGGATTGATATCAGGCTACACCCAAATTGGATGTACTTTATAACAAACATTTACAATACCTGTGAACTTGTACATTTTGCTTGGTTTTATTTTGGAACTAGTGTAATTTGTTAAGTAACAGTTGTCAATAAAACAAATAGAAAAAGAGTAATTTCAAAACTTTTTCCCCCTTTAATGTAGCCCATAATCTGTACCAAAACATTGAGGCACTAACTAAAATCATTTTGAGGGGGAAAATTAAAATAACAAATCAAAACAATGTGGTTGCATAAATGTGAGCTCCCTCTTATAATCGGGGTTGTGGTTGTGCTCAGAATCAGCCGATCACATTCCCCTGTGTTACACAGTAGTCAGCACTCGGCCACCATCATTTACAGCAATTCTGATTAACCCCAGAAAAATTGTCACTGTTCTAGGAGGATTTTCTTGACATTTTCTGATCTGTAAACAGCTGACAACACAGCAAAGGATCTCATTGTGGAACGTTGTCAGTCAAAAGGGTGCAAAAAAGTTTTTTGCCATTACCCTGAACTGGACGTCCCACAAAAATTCATGAAAAGACAAGAAGAAAATTAGCACTAGAGGCTGCAAGAGGCCGACAGTAACTTTAGAGGAGCTGCAGGAATTTCTGACCAGTCCTGGTTGTGTCCTGCATATATCAAAAATCTCCCGTATTCTTCATATGTCTGGCCTTTGGGTTCGCGGAGCAAGAAGGAAGCCCTTTCTTTCCAAGAAAAACATCCAGGCCGGCTGTGGTTTGCCAAAACCTCCATCACGTCGGCCAGAAGCAGGAAATGTGTTATATCTTATGAGACCAAGGGGTCCATAATTCAAAAACATACAAAGCCGACACTACGCATCACAAGAAGACCCCCATCCCCACAGTGAGGCATGGTGGGGGCAGCATTGTGCTCTGGGGTTGTTTTTCAGCAGCTGGAACTGGGGCATTAGTCAAGGGGGGGGGGAATTAAGAACAGTCCACTATCTGTCAATCTTACATCGTAATATTCAGGTCTCTGCTAAAAAACTGAAGATGAATTTCAGTTTTCAGCACGATAACGACCCTAAGCGACCTCCAAAACACTAAAAGAACGGCTTCACCAGAAGAAGATGGAAGTTCTGGAACGGCCGAGCCCAGACCTGAACCCAAGGGATAATCTGTGGTGACCTGAAGAGGGCGCTGTACACAGGAGATGCCCCCGCAATCTGACATGTGAAGCTGCTGCAGGGAGGAGCCGGCAAAGATCGCCGAATCTAGATGTGCCGAGTGATAGACCCCGACCCAAAAAGACTGAACTCTGCCAGAAATACACAGGGGACGGCAACACAGTATTAGTGTAAGGGTGTGGAGATTTAGGCAACCACATTATTGTAGTTATTTTCTTTTTTCAAGTGAAAAGATTTCAGATTATTTCTCAATGGATTTGTACAGATTATGGCGACATTAAAGGGGAAAAAGTACTGAAATGTTCCTTCTCGGTAGGATTTATTTACGTGACTAAAATCTGACATTTTAACAGGGGTGTACAGACTTTTGATATCCACTGTATGTGGTAATTTACAATGTGAATCCTCCATGTCTTCATGTTTAGGGGATATTTTGCACAAGGTGTCCGGCCTAGCTATGACTTTTGCAGGCTTTACTCGGTATTCACCTGCTTTATTCAGGATATTGCTGGAGATTAATATTCGCACCCTGGTCATTGTTAGCAGCCTCCCAGTAGCACGGGACGTGTTTCCTGCAGGTTGCACGCCGTCAGCCATGTTGGTGACATCTGTGTCCGAGCTGCAGATGGGAGATGCGTCCAATCTGATACTAGTCTGTTTGTTTTCCTCCAGCAGTGAAGTGCGGCATGAAAATGCTTTCTGACTCCATCAACGGACCCGCCAAGTGGAAATACCGCTTATTCGTCTGGTCCTTTCTTCCTGCTGCCCAAGCTGCCATTTGTTCCCCTGCCCGTTAGGCCCAGGCGGTGGCCTGTTTTCTGACCCCTAAAAAAGTCGTCTATGCGAATAGATGAAATTGCAAGTTATCCCCCCCTCCCTAATGGATACCCATCTGGGAGTCTTTGAAAAGCAGACACTGAATGCTCTTTTGTGAGAATCTGCCTTGTTTTTTGTATTCCCGTTAAGCTCACACTTGCCTTGAGAGTGTGTGTTTTACTTGCAGGACGGGCGCAGGAGGGGGCGAGGGATGTGTTATAGGGTGCAGGAGGGGGCGAGGGATGTGTTATAGGGTGCAGGAGGGGGCGAGGGATGTGTTATAGGGTGCAGGAGGGGGCGAGGGATGTGTTATAGGGTGCAGGAGGGGGCGAGGGATGTGTTATAGGGCGCAGGAGGGGGCGAGGGATGTGTTATAGGGTGCAGGGCGGGCGCAGGAGGGGGCGAGGGATGTGTTATAGGGTGCAGGGCGGGCACAGGAGGGGGCGAGGGATGTGTTATAGGGTGCAGGAGGGGGCGAGGGATGTGTTATAGGGTGCAGGGCGGGCGCAGGAGGGGGCGAGGGATGTGTTATAGGGTGCAGGACGGGCGCAGGAGGGGGCGAGGGATGTGTTATAGGGTGCAGGGCGGGCGCAGGAGGGGGCGAGGGATGTGTTATAGGGTACAGGACGGGCGCAGGAGGGGGCGAGGGATGTGTTATAGGGTGCAGGAGGGGGCGAGGGATGTGTTATAGGGTGCAGGGCGGGCGCAGGAGGGGGCGAGGGATGTGTTATAGGGTGCAGGAGGGGGCGAGGGATGTGTTATAGGGTGCAGGAGGGGGCGAGGGATGTGTTATAGGGTGCAGGAGGGGGCGAGGGATGTGTTATAGGGTGCAGGAGGGGGCGAGGGATGTGTTATAGGGTGCAGGAGGGGGCGAGGGATGTGTTATAGGGTGCAGGAGGGGGCGAGGGATGTGTTATAGGGTGCAGGAGGGGGCGAGGGATGTGTTATAGGGTGCAGGAGGGGCCTCCACGTGCCTGTATGACCTCCCTACAACGCCTGGGCATGCTCCTGATGAGGCTGAGTATTGTGTGTGGCCTCCACGTGCCTGTATGACCTCCCTACAACGCCTGGGCATGCTCCTGATGAGGCTGAGTATTGTGTGTGGCCTCCACGTGCCTGTATGACCTCCCTACAACGCCTGGGCATGCTCCTGATGAGGCTGAGTATAGTGTGTGGCCTCCACGTGCCTGTATGACCTCCCTACAACGCCTGGGCATGCTCCTGATGAGGCTGAGTATTGTGTGCGGCCTCCACATGCCTGTATGACCTCCCTACAACGCCTGGGCATGCTCCTGATGAGGCTGAGTATTGTGTGTGGCCTCCACGTGCCTGTATGACCTCCCTACAACGCCTGGGCATGCTCCTGATGAGGCTGAGTATTGTGTGTGGCCTCCACGTGCCTGTATGACCTCCCTACAACGCCTGGGCATGCTCCTGATGAGGCTGAGTATAGTGTGTGGCCTCCACGTGCCTGTATGACCTCCCTACAACGCCTGGGCATGCTCCTGATGAGGCTGAGTATTGTGTGCGGCCTCCACATGCCTGTATGACCTCCCTACAACGCCTGGGCATGCTCCTGATGAGGCTGAGTATTGTGTGCGGCCTCCACGTGCCTGTATGACCTCCCTACAACGCCTGGGCATGCTCCTGATGAGGCTGAGTATTGTGTGCGGCCTCCACGTGCCTGTATGACCTCCCTACAACGCCTGGGCATGCTCCTGATGAGGCTGAGTATGGTGTGTGGCCTCCACGTGCCTGTATGACCTCCCTACAACGCCTGGGCATGCTCCTGATGAGGCTGAGTATTGTGTGTGGCCTCCACGTGCCTGTATGACCTCCCTACAACGCCTGGGCATGCTCCTGATGAGGCTGAGTATTGTGTGTGGCCTCCACGTGCCTGTATGACCTCCCTACAACGTCTGGGCATGCTCCTGATGAGGCTGAGTATTGTGTGTGACCTCCACGTGCCTGTATGACCTCCCTACAACGCCTGGGCATGCTCCTGATGAGGCTGAGTATAGTGTGCGGCCTCCACGTGCCTGTATGACCTCCCTACAACGCCTGGGCGTGCTCCTGATGAGGCTGAGTATTGTGTGTGGCCTCCACGTGCCTGTATGACCTCCCTACTACGCCTGGGCATGCTGCTGATGAGGCTGAATATTGTGTGTGGCCTCCACGTGCCTGTATGACCTCCCTACAACGTCTGGGCATGCTCCTGATGAGGCTGAGTATTGTGTGTGGCCTCCACGTGCCTGTATGACCTCCCTACAACGCCTGGGCGTGCTCCTGATGAGGCTGAGTATTGTGTGTGGCCTCCACGTGCCTGTATGACCTCCCTACAACGTCTGGGCATGCTCCTGATGAGGCTGAGTATTGTGTGTGACCTCCACGTGCCTGTATGACCTCCCTACAACGCCTGGGCATGCTCCTGATGAGGCTGAGTATAGTGTGCGGCCTCCACGTGCCTGTATGACCTCCCTACAACGCCTGGGCGTGCTCCTGATGAGGCTGAGTATTGTGTGTGGCCTCCACGTGCCTGTATGACCTCCCTACAACGCCTGGGCATGCTCCTGATGAGGCTGAGTATTGTGTGTGGCCTCCACGTGCCTGTATGACCTCCCTACAACGCCTGGGCATGCTCCTGATGAGGCTGAGTATTGTGTGTGGCCTCCACGTGCCTGTATGACCTCCCTACAACGCCTGGGCATGCTCCTGATGAGGCTCAGTATTGTGTGTGGCCTCCACGTGCCTGTATGACCTCCCTACAACGCCTGGGCATGCTCCTGATGAGGCTGAGTATTGTGTGTGGCCTCCACGTGCCTGTATGACCTCCCTACAACGCCTGGGCATGCTCCTGATGAGGCTGAGTATAGTGTGCGGCCTCCACGTGCCTGTATGACCTCCCTACAACGCCTGGGCGTGCTCCTGATGAGGCTGAGTATTGTGTGTGGCCTCCACGTGCCTGTATGACCTCCCTACAACGCCTGGGCATGCTCCTGATGAGGCTGAGTATAGTGTGCGGCCTCCACGTGCCTATATGACCTCCCTACAACGCCTGGGCATGCTCCTGATGAGGCTGAGTATAGTGTGCGGCCTCCACGTGCCTGTATGACCTCCCTACAATGCCTGGGCATGCTCCTGATGAGGCTCAGTATTGTGTGTGGCCTCCACATGCCTGTATGACCTCCCTACAACGCCTGGGCGTGCTCCTGATGAGGCTGAGTATTGTGTGTGGCCTCCACGTGCCTGTATGACCTCCCTACAACGCCTGGGCATGCTCCTGATGAGGCTGAGTATTGTGTGTGGCCTCCACGTGCCTGTATGACCTCCCTACAACGCCTGGGCATGCTCCTGATGAGGCTGAGTATAGTGTGTAGCCTCCACGTGCCTGTATGACCTCCCTACAACGCCTGGGCGTGCTCCTGATGAGGCTGAGTATTGTGTGTGGCCTCCACGTGCCTGTATGACCTCCCTACAACGCCTGGGCATGCTCCTGATGAGGCTGAGTATTGTGTGTGACCTCCACGTGCCTGTATGACCTCCCTACAACGCCTGGGCATGCTCCTGATGAGGCTGAGTATTGTGTGTGACCTCCACGTGCCTGTATGACCTCCCTACAACGCCTGGGCATGCTCCTGATGAGGCTCAGTATTGTGTGTGGCCTCCACATGCCTGTATGACCTCCCTACAACGCCTGGGCATGCTCCTGATGAGGCTGAGTATTGTGTGTGACCTCCACGTGCCTGTATGACCTCCCTACAACGCCTGGGCATGCTCCTGATGAGGCTCAGTATTGTGTGTGGCCTCCACGTGCCTGTATGACCTCCCTACAACGCCTGGGCATGCTCCTGATGAGGTTAATGTCACATCTGAGGATCTTGGAGCACGTTTTGATCCAATTGTGTGTGATTCCATCTGTCCCCAACTTCAGATGGGACCCTCTGCTAAACAGACTTCCCTCACTTGGGCTCAGGCCTCCAATTTGTAATTTGGGGCAGCTAGGAGCCGGCTATGTTCTGCAGTAAGTATAAGCTGGATAGATATGGGGGTGCATGGCCGAGCTGGAGGCAGCCATTAGGGCTCAGAGTATTGCTGCATCATTAGTGTTTGCTTTTGCATTGCAGCCACAGCAGACATGAGCACTTATTTAATTTAACTGGGATGAGCCAATCTTGTGCAGATCCCTCTTGGTATCATCTATGAACGCTGCACTGGAGTTTGTGTGCAAGTTGTCTTCAGTAAAAACTTTTTCTACCTGTCCGTCTGATTAACATGAATCTCATAAACCCATGGACACACAACAACAAGCTTTTTTGTTTTGTTAAAATGCGTCATTTATTGTTGTTCTTCATTAAAACTAAAAATGTATCTATAATTTTTTCAATTGAACAAATTGTGAAAATTTCAGATTTTTGGAATGGAATATGTTTTGTTGGGTCTGAAGAAAATGCTGACAGTCGTAAAGGTTAGCTAAGTATCGGCACAGACACTTCTCCGTCTGCCGGATCACATTCAGTATTCGGTCAGTATTTCACATCAGTATTTGTAGCCAAAACCAGGAGTGGGTGATAAATACAGAAGTGGTGACGAGTTTCTATTCTACTTTTCCTTTGATTTTTATTTTTGCCTTTTTGAAGACTATTTTACGTGTTCTCTTGGCTTTTCGCCATTGTTGGCGTAGTTTGTGTTTACAACGTGTTTGCGTTGGATTAATCAATTGCGAATTTTTAAAAAGTGGCATCATTTTAGCACAAATGTTAGAGTTGTGCAACAGTTTAATGGCACCTGCAACTTTTCCTCTAAAAAAAAGTGCAAAAAAAGAAATAGTATTTTAGATTTTCTGCAATAGTCATGAACCTACATGTATCATTTTAAAGAATTTGGCTCAAAAAGTAGCAAAAAAAGACACAAGAGGAAAATGAAAAGTGACTAAAATCCAAATAATGAATTGGGCTCTAAGATTGTGGATATTTAGTGTTAATGTTTCGTACAATAAGGATTTTTTAACAATGGCAGACAGCAACGCCAGGAGCATGGGACACAGGACTACAATGCACATCGGCTGACGGCCGCCTCTTCTGGAGGTAGGAGACAGGCGTACTGTAATATGGAGCGTATTTTATTAACGCCAGCTCTCGTTTCAATAAATTGCAAGCTCTCTGAACCACCCCACCCATCATTGTCTTATTTTATTGCTTAATACATTCTGTTAACCCACAATCTGCTTTGTGGCGTCATCTCCCCATTGTGCTGTCATCCTGTAAAGTGCCTCAGACACAAATGTTATTACGGAAATAGGATTATATCTATATCTACGGCTGATTCCAACGAGATATGGCAGCTGTACGACCACTGAGGGATTCAGATCTGTGTGCGGCCTGATAAATCGCCGAGCAGCAGTGGAATCACTTTCAGCCTCGTTGTTACATTATGTTTACAAAGTGACGACAGCCCCCCGGAGCTTGTGTCAGGGGCAGCCGGCTAAGAGGGCATTCTGGGGGTGCGGAAAAACCAAAAAACACTTGTTTAATAGAATACAAATAATTTGTAGTAATGTTATATTTCCATTTTGTCCTGGTTGTTACCTCAGACAGGGAGAATAGCTGCTGTTCTGCCGGGTGTTAAAAGAAAAACCCGATGGACTATTAGAAATCTATTCCATCTGTAGGAACCAAAACCATGTGCCCCAGACCTGATGTCAGCACGAGAAGGGGACGCGGGGGCGTGACAAGGGGACGCGACAAGGGGACGCGGGGGCGCGACAAGGGGACGCCGGGGCGTGACGCGGGGGCGCGACAAGGGGACGCGGGGGCGCGACAATGGGACGCGGGGGCGCGACAATGGGGCGCCGGGGGCGCGACAAGGGGGCGCGACAAGGGGACGCGGGGGCGCGACAAGGGGACGCCGGGGCGTGACAAGGGGACGCGGGGGCGCGACAAGGGGACGCGACAAGGGCACGCGGGGGCGCGAGAAGGGGACGCGACAAGGGGATGTGGGGGCGCGACAAGGGGACGCCAGGGCGCGACAAGGGGACGCGGCGGCGCCCAGCTGCTCATCACTGGTAGGGGGCGACTCCTTTCTGCAGAAATATCATATGACTTTGCTGGCGACCAAATGGAAGAGCTGGTAGAGCCTCCATGGCGTCAGAATCACATGGAGTGAGGTCGTCAGGCGGCTGCTACCCGGGATAAGATTTATTTCTGTGCACAAATGGTCGACATCTAATGTTGGGAAGCGATAATTCTCCGGGGCTGAAATCTGTTCTTACATTTATGGGTCATGTGTGAAAATGATTGTGACTATTAGGATACAGGTTGCTGCTCTGCAGAAGGGCTAGAACGTCCGCCATGTACAGCCCCCATTATTCTGGCCTCCATATACAGCCCCCATATTCTGGCCTCCATATACAGCCCCCATATTCTGGCCGTCATATACAGCCCCCATATTCTGGCCTCCATATACAGGCCCCATATTCTGGCCTCCATATACAGGCCCCATATTCTGGCCTCCATATACAGGCCCCATATTCTGGCCTCCATATACAGCCCTCATATTCTGGCCTCCATATACAGCCCCCATATTCTGGCCTCCATAAACAGCCCCCATATTCTGGCCGTCATATACAGCCCCCATATTCTGGCCTCCATATACAGCCCCCATATTCTGGCCTCCATATTCAGCCCCCATATTCTGGCCTCCTGCGTCCACTTTCTTATATTCCTTTTTGGTGGAAGCTGCTGATTGGACTTTGTTACGAGCCGCCTAATATACAGGAACACGTAGAGGATGAAACGCTGCAAGAAATGGAAAAGGCAGAAAATAATAATAGGGTCCTTATTATGGGGGATGGCAACTATCCAGACATTCAGTGGGACATAGAATCCAGTTCTTATCCACAGTTCAGGACTATGACCTCTCAGCTGGAGATGAACTAACCAGGGGAGGTAATCTGCTGGATCTGGTAATCTGCTGGATCTGGTAATCTGCTGGATCTGGTAATCTGCTGGATCTGGTTCTGTCACATAGACCAGATACAATCTCAGATCTACAGGTCCGGGAGCATTTAGGGAGCAGCGACCATAATATGGTAAGTTTCAATGTAATATTCAATAAAACATTTCAAAAAGGAAATGCAAAAACCTGGAACTTTAGGAAAACTGATTTCAACAAATTAAGGGAAGAGTTTAAGGCGCAGCTGTCAGCAGGATTGTGCGCAGTAACCACATACACTCAGGTGGGCGCCATTACACTGAGTAAAATGATACCTTTGTTGATGAAATCCGTCCTGTGGTTCTTTTATAATCTTTATTTTCATTTCTGCGATAATGATATGCATGTGCTCTCATTATGTATTCATGTATTACTATCTCTGCCTTCTGACAGGTCATTGTGCTGTCAGTCACCTGCCTACTATTTTACATATTGACTGTGTAATTTGAGTCACAAACTGAAATTTACATTCCCCCAAAATGGCCGCGGCTCATTTGCCAAGAGATGCTACTGCGCATGCGCGGCGCCACTTTGCTTTTGAAAAAAGAATTTCGGTGCAGCAATATGGCGCCGCGCATGCGCAGTAGCATCTCTTGGCAAATGAGCCGCGGCCATTATGGGGGCATGTAAAGTTAGTGACTCAAACCAGACATTACATCATATGTGACTGATACCAGCCTCTTATAACGCTCCAGTATTGATACAACCTCCAGACATTACACCTTATGTGACTAATATCAGCCCCTCTTATAACACTCCAGTACTGATATAACCTCCAGACATTACATCATATGTGACTGATATCAGCCTCTTATAACGCTCCAGTACTGATATAACCCCCAGACATTACATCATATGTGACTGATATCAGCCCCTCTTATAACGCTCCAGTACTAATATCACCTCCAGACATTACAGCATATGTGACTGATATCAGCCCCTCTTATAACGCTCCAGTACTGATATAACTTCCAGACATTAAACCATATGTGACTGATATCAGCCTCTTATAACGCTCCAGTACTGATATAACCTCCAGACATTACATCATATGTGACTGATATCAGCCTCTTATAACGCTCCAACACTGATATAACCTCCAGACATTACACCATATGTGACTGATATCAGCCCGTCTTATAACGCTCCAACACTGATATAACCTCCAGACATTACACCATATGTGACTGATATCAGCCTCTTATAACGCTCCAGTACTGATATAACCTCCAGACATTACATCATATGTGACTGATATCAGCCCGTCTTATAACGCTCCAACACTGATATAACCTCCAGACATTACACCATATGTGACTGATATCAGCCCCTCTTATAACGCTCCAGTACTGATATAACCTCCAGACATTACATCATATGTGACTGATATCAGCCTCTTATAACGCTCCAGTACTGATATAACTTCCAGACATTACACCATATGTGACTGATATCAGCCCCTCTTATAACGCTCCAGTACTGATCTAACCTCCAGACATTACATCATATGTGACTGATATCAGCCCCTCTTATAACGCTCCAACACTGATATAACCTCCAGACATTACATCATATGTGACTGATATCAGCCTCTTATAACGCTCCAACACTGATATAACCTCCAGACATTACATCATATGTGACTGATATCAGCCCCTCTTATAACGCTCCAACACTGATATAAACCTCCAGACATTACATCATATGTGACTGATATCAGCCCCTCTTATAACGCTCCAACACTGATATAAACCTCCAGACATTACACCATATGAGACTGATATCAGCCCCTCTTATAACGCTCCAGTACTGATATAACCTCCAGACATTACATCATATGTGACTGATATCTGCTCCTATTATAACGCTCCAGTACTGATATAACCTCCAGACATTACACCATATGTGACTGATATCAGCCTCTTATAACGCTCCAGTACTGATATAACCTCCAGACATTACATCATATGTGACTGATATCAGCCCCTCTTATAACGCTCCAGAACTGATATAACCTCCAGACATTACACCATATGTGATTGATATCAGCTCCTCTTATAACGCTCCAGTACTGTTATAACCTCCAGACATTACACCATATGTGACTGATATCAGCCTCTTATAACGCTCCAGTACTGATATAACCTCCAGACATTACACCATATGTGACTGATATCAGCCCCTCTTATAACGCTCCAGTACTGATATAACCTCCAGACATTACACCATATGTGACTGATATCAGCCCCTCTTATAACGCTCCAGTACTGATATAACCTCAAGACAATACATCATATGTGACTGATATCAGCTCCTCTTATAACGCTCCAGTACTGATATAACCTCCAGACATTACACCATATGTGACTGATATCAGCCCCTCTTATAACGCTCCAGTACTGATATAACCTCCAGACATTACATCATATGTGACTGATATCAGCCTCTTATAACGCTCCAGTACTGATATAACCTCCAGACATTACACCATATGTGACTGATATCAGCCCCTCTTATAACGCTCCAGTACTGTTATAACCTCCAGACATTACACCATATGTGACTGATATCAGCCTCTTATAACGCTCCAGTACTGATATAACCTCCAGACATTACACCATATGTGACTGATATCAGCCCCTCTTATAACGCTCCAGTACTGATATAACCTCCAGACATTACACCATATGTGACTGATATCAGCTCCTCTTATAACGCTCCAGTACTGATATAACCTCCAGACATTACACCATATGTGACTGATATCAGCCCCTCTTATAACGCTCCAGTACTGATATAACCTCCAGACATTACACTATATGTGACTGATATCAGCCCCTCTTATAACGCTCCAGTACTGATATAACCCCCAGACATTACACCATATGTGACTGATATCAGCCCCTCTTATAACGCTCCAGTACTGATATAACCTCCAGACATTACACCATATGTGACTGATATCAGCTCCTCTTATAACGCTCCAGTACTGATATAACCTCCAGACATTACATCATATGTGACTGATATCAGCTCCTCTTATAACGCTCCAGTACTGATATAACCTCCAGACATTACACCATATGTGACTTATATCAGCTCCTCTTATAACGCTCCAGTACTGATATAACCTCCAGACATTACATCATATATGACTGATATCAGCTCCTCTTATAATGCTCCAGTACTGATATAACCTCCAGACATTACACCATATGTGACTGATATCAGCTCCACTTATAACGCTCCAGTACTGATATAACCTCCAGACATTACATCATATGTGACTGATATCAGCCCCTCTTATAACGCTCCAGTACTGATATAACCTCCAGACATTACACCATATGTGACTGATATCAGCCCCTCTTATAACGCTCCAGTACTGATATAACCCCCAGACATTACACCATATGTGACTGATATCAGCCCCTCTTATAACGCTCCAGTACTGATATAACCTCCAGACATTACACCATATGTGACTGATATCAGCTCCTCTTATAACGCTCCAGTAGTGATATAACCTCCAGACATTACACCATATGTGACTGATATCAGCTCCTCTTATAACGCTCCAGTAGTGATATAACCTCCAGACATTACACCATATGTGACTGATATCAGCTCCTCTTATAACGCTCCAGTAGTGATATAACCTCCAGACATTACATCATATGTGACTGATATCAGCTCCTCTTATAACGCTCCAGTACTGATATAACCTCCTGACATTACACCATATGTGACTGATATCAGCTCCTCTTATAACGCTCCAGTACTGATATAACCTCCTGACATTACACCATATGTGACTGATATCAGCTCCACTTATAACGCTCCAGTACTGATATAACCCCCAGACATTACATCATATGTGACTGATATCAGACTCTTATAACGCTCCAGTACTGATATAACCCCCAGACATTACATCATATGTGACTGATATCAGCCCCTCTTATAACGCTCCAGTACTGATATAACCTCCAGACATTACATCATATGTGACTGATATCAGACTCTTATAACGCTCCAGTACTGATATAACCTCCAGACATTACACCATATGTGACTGATATCAGCCCCTCTTATAACGCTCCAGTGCTGATATAACCTCCAGACATTACACCATATGTGACTGATATCAGCTCCTCTTATAACGCTCCAGTACTGATATAACCTCCAGACATTACACCATATGTGACTGATATCAGCTCCTCTTATAACGCTCCAGTACTGATATAACCTCCAGACATTACACCATATGTGACTGATATCAGCCCCTCTTATAACGCTCCAGTACTGATATAACCTCGACATTACATCATATGTGACTGATATCAGCCCCTCTTATAACGCTCCAGTACTGATATAACCTCCAGACATTACACCATATGTGACTGATATCAGCCCCTCTTATAACGCTCCAGTACTGATATAACCTCCAGACATTACATCATATGTGACTGATATCAGCCCCTCTTATAACGCTCCAGTACTGATATAACCTCCAGACATTACATCATATGTGACTGATATCAGCCCCTCTTATAACGCTCCAGTACTGATATAACCTCCAGACATTACATCATATGTGACTGATATCAGCCCCTCTTATAACGCTCCAGTACTGATATAACCTCCAGACATTACACCATATGTGACTGATATCAGCCCCTCTTATAACACTCCAGTACTGATATAACCTCCAGACATTACACCATATGTGACTGATATCAGCCTCTTATAACGCTCCAGTACTGATATAACCTCCAGACATTACATCATATGTGACTGATATCAGCCCCTCTTATAACGCTCCAGTACTGATATAACCTCCAGACATTACACCATATGTGACTGATATCAGCCCCTCTTATAACGGTCCAGTACTAATATAACCTCCAGACATTACACCATATGTGACTGATATCAGCCTCTTATAACGCTCCAGTACTGATATAACCTCCAGACATTACATCATATGTGACTGATATCAGCCCCTCTTATAACGCTCCAGTACTGATATAACCTCCAGACATTACATCATATGTGACTGATATCAGCCCCTCTTATAACGCTCCAGTACTGATATAACCTCCAGACATTACATCATATGTGACTGATATCAGCCCCTCTTATAACGCTCCAGTACTGATATAACCTCCAGACATTACATCATATGTGACTGATATCAGCCCCTCTTATAACGCTCCAGTACTGATATAACCTCCAGACATTACACCATATGTGACTGATATCAGCCTCTTATAACGCTCCAGTACTGATATAACCTCCAGACATTACATCATATGTGACTGATATCAGCCTCTTATAACGCTCCAGTACTGATATAACCTCCAGACATTACACCATATGTGACTGATATCAGCCCCTCTTATAACGCTCCAGTACTGATATAACCTCCAGACATTACACCATATGTGACTGATATCAGCCCCTCTTATAACGCTCCAGTACTGATATAACCTCGACATTACATCATATGTGACTGATATCAGCCCCTCTTATAACGCTCCAGTACTGATATAACCTCCAGACATTACACCATATGTGACTGATATCAGCCCCTCTTATAACGCTCCAGTACTGATATAACCTCCAGACATTACATCATATGTGACTGATATCAGCCCCTCTTATAACGCTCCAGTACTGATATAACCTCCAGACATTACATCATATGTGACTGATATCAGCCCCTCTTATAACGCTCCAGTACTGATATAACCTCCAGACATTACATCATATGTGACTGATATCAGCCCCTCTTATAACGCTCCAGTACTGATATAACCTCCAGACATTACACCATATGTGACTGATATCAGCCCCTCTTATAACACTCCAGTACTGATATAACCTCCAGACATTACACCATATGTGACTGATATCAGCCTCTTATAACGCTCCAGTACTGATATAACCTCCAGACATTACATCATATGTGACTGATATCAGCCCCTCTTATAACGCTCCAGTACTGATATAACCTCCAGACATTACACCATATGTGACTGATATCAGCCCCTCTTATAACGGTCCAGTACTAATATAACCTCCAGACATTACACCATATGTGACTGATATCAGCCTCTTATAACGCTCCAGTACTGATATAACCTCCAGACATTACATCATATGTGACTGATATCAGCCCCTCTTATAACGCTCCAGTACTGATATAACCTCCAGACATTACATCATATGTGACTGATATCAGCCCCTCTTATAACGCTCCAGTACTGATATAACCTCCAGACATTACATCATATGTGACTGATATCAGCCCCTCTTATAACGCTCCAGTACTGATATAACCTCCAGACATTACATCATATGTGACTGATATCAGCCCCTCTTATAACGCTCCAGTACTGATATAACCTCCAGACATTACACCATATGTGACTGATATCAGCCTCTTATAACGCTCCAGTACTGATATAACCTCCAGACATTACATCATATGTGACTGATATCAGCCTCTTATAACGCTCCAGTACTGATATAACCTCCAGACATTACACCGTATGTGACTGATATCAGCCCCTCTTATAACGCTCCAGTACTGATATAACCTCCAGACATTACACCATATGTGACTGATATCAGCCTCTTATAACGCTCCAGTACTGATATAACCCCCAGACATTACATCATATGTGACTGATATCAGCCTCTTATAATGCTCCAGTGCTGATATAACCTCCAGACATTACATCATATGTGACTGATATCAGCCCCTCTTATAACGCTCCAGCACTGATATAACCTCCAGACATTACACCATATGTGACTGATATCAGCCTCTTATAACGCTCCAGTACTGATATAACCCCCAGACATTACATCATATGTGACTGATATCAGCCCCTCTTATAACGCTCCAGTACTGATATAACCTCCAGACATTACATCATATGTGACTGATATCAGCCCCTCTTATAACGCTCCAGCACTGATATAACCTCCAGACATTACACCATATGTGACTGATATCAACCTCTTATAACGCTCCAGTACTGATATAACCTCCAGACATTACATCATATGTGACTGATATCAGCCTCTTATAACGCTCCAGCACTGATATAACCTCCAGACATTACATCATATGTGACTGATATCAACCTCTTATAACGCTCCAGTACTGATATAACCTCCAGACATTACACCATATGTGACTGATATCAGCCCCTCTTATAACGCTCCAGTACTGATATAACCTCCAGACATTACACCATATGTGACTGATATCAGCTCCTCTTATAACGCTCTAGTAGGATTATAAATTCCACCGCTAGGGATAGATATGATGGCAGGTGACATTTTTGCAGCGTGCTGTAAAGTAAGGCCTTGCTGTGGCGATGGAGCGGTTCTATACTGTGCCGTTACGTCTGCACTGATCCTCCTGTAGATTATAAATGACATTCCCGGTGATATAATGGCACCGTCGTGTGCGTCCCCCTCTGATTGGATACTTTTGCCCCAGGAGAATACATTGCGGTGGGATTTATGGCGAGCGCGGCCCCCTGACCCCGCTGTGTGACAGGCCGGCGGTGCGTCCGGCTGGTGAACATCTATATTAGCACATAAAACGGTCCAGGCAGCACAGGGCGGTTTTATTGCTGAGAATCGGTGAGGTCGATGTGTAAGGGAAGAGCCGTCCGCGGCGGGTAATGTCAGTAATTGTCTGCTCTGACAGCGCCAATACCACACATCACACACACAGCGCTTAAGGAAAAGACATTTGCACACAAAATTATATGTCTTATGGGGGAAATTGCGCTTGTTTTTTTCTAGTACATATACGCGGGTTATTTTTTACTTCTTTTTAAGCCTTTTCTGGTATTAATTTTGATCCATTTGTCCCCGGCTGTCACTTTACATCTGAGCGGCTCCAGACCTCCCCCTCTCTCTCTTAATTTCGACCATTTTCCTTTCTGCTCCGCTTCCACTGATGATATAGATTGTGAGAGGAGTCTGATGCGAGCCGATGCCCCTCGTCCGTTGCCCTCGCCCGCGCCCGTCTCGCCATGGTCAGGGGAACGTACAGAGAAGCTTCTGCCTCATTTTATAGATATCCAGAAGCCGTGAGTGGTCCCATGAGAGCTCCAGGGACCCTGAGAGTGAGCATTTCCTCCGATCACTTAGCGGATCCTCCCAGGACCTTTCTAAGGAGGATTGTACCTGTGTCTGGAGAAGCTGCTTCTGCTCTTTGCATCGCTCCACATCGTAACAGACTGGGGTGGAAAAGGGCTTCAGAGCAGAAATCAACTAGCTCCGCTAATCCTGCCCTTCCATTTCCATCCTTTTCAAGAGGAAAGAAAGCCATGACCCTGGAATCTTACTGATGTTGAGGTGAAAGTGGAGGTGGGCCCTCGGGAGGTTCCCATCACCTGTGGTAATGGAGATGGTCAGAGATGAAGCCCCTCTCTCCTCGGCCCCATGGTCTCAGCGGGTGCAGTCGCTCCGCACATCTCTGCCGTTTGGCATGAGTTTGCCCGTGGTAAAGCGCAGTCTGAAATGATTTGTAGGGATCCTGTATCTCCTATAGGGAGTCAGCGACTTCTGCTGCAGAGGAAATTCATTCCCAGGACTTACTATCATTTACCTTTGTTTTGGCCACTAATCAAGATTTGCAGACAAGAGAGAAGCAGCATTGGGGTTACCCAAACAGTCTGACACAAAGCCACCGGCCGGCCAAGAAAAGCAAACCTGTCCTGTGCTCAGACACCAACAGACCGATACATTGTAACAACCCAGAGGAGAGACTGCTGGTGTATACTGATACATTGTAACAACCCAGAGGAGAGACTGCAGGTGTACACTGATACATTGTAACAAACCAGAGGAGAGAGACTGCTGGTGTACACTGATACATTGTAACAAATCAGAGGACAGAGACTGCTGGTGTACACTGATACATTGTAACAAACCAGAGGAGAGAGACTGCTGGTGTACACTGATACATTGTAACAAATCAGAGGACAGAGACTGCTGGTGTACACTGATACATTGTAACAACCCAGAGGAGAGAGACTGCTGGTGTACACTGATACATTGTAACAACCCAGAGGAGAGAGACTGCTGGTGTACACTGATACATTGTAAGAACCCAGAGGAGAGAGACTGCTGGTGTATACTGATACATTGTAAGAACCCAGAGGAGAGAGACTGCTGGTGTATACTGATACATTGTAACAACCCAGAGGAGAGAGACTGCTGGTGTATACTGATACATTGTAACAAACCAGAGGAGAGAGACTGCTGGTGTACACTGATACATTGTAACAACCCAGAGGAGAGACTGCTGGTGTATACTGATACATTGTAACAACCCAGAGGAGAGACACTGCTTGTGTACACTGATACATTGTAACAACCCAGAGGAGAGACTGCTGGTGTATACTGATACATTGTAACAACCCAGAAGAGAGAGACTGCTTGTGTACACTGATACATTGTAACAACCCAGAGGAGAGACTGCTGGTGTATACTGATACATTGTAACAACCCAGAGGAGAGACACTGCTTGTGTACACTGATACATTGTAACAACCCAGAGGAGAGACTGCTGGTGTACACTGATACATTGTAACAACCCAGAAGAGAGAGACTGCTTGTGTACACTGATACATTGTAACAACCCAGAAGAGAGAGACTGCTTGTGTACACTGATACATTGTAACAACCCAGAGGAGAGACTGCTGGTGTATACTGATACATTGTAACAACTCAGAGGAGAGACACTGCTTGTGTACACTGATACATTGTAACAACCCAGAGGAGAGACTGCTGGTGTATACTGATACATTGTAACAACCCAGAGGAGAGACGCTGCTTGTGTACACTGATACATGGTAACAACCCAGAGGAGAGAGACTGCTGGTGTACACTGATACATTGTAACAACCCAGAGGAGAGACTGCTGGTGTATACTGATACATTGTAACAACCCAGAGGAGAGACTGCTGGTGTACACTGATACATGGTAACAACCCAGAGGAGAGACTTCAGGTGTACATTGATACATGGTAACAACCCAGAGGAGAGAGACTGCAGGTGTACACTGATACATTGTAACAGCCCAGAGGAGAGAGACTGCTGGTGTACACTGATACATTGTAACAAACCCCCAGAATTTTGCACAAAATTCATGAACCACAAAGAGTTGGTCACAAAATCGGCAACAAGTGCCACAAAATAAAAAAAGAAAAGTGTAAATGAGGAATTGGGCAAAATATATTAGCAGATTGCAGACGTTGACTGATGTTGGGTCACATATTCCTAGCGCACCTCTCGCTGGAGATACATCTGGGACTTGTAGTTTCACAATCACTACAGGCAGATACGCTTTGCTTGCATCTATGTTACAACTTGCTATATATATTTTTGGCCTGAATGGTTGTCTGAGATTTGGGGTCCATCAGGGTCCAGTTACAACTCCCCTGAGCTCTGCACACTTCGAAATCTGCCAGGTTTCACAACTTTACAAGTGTCAGAGAAGCGTCACAGGTAGTGGAATAATGGGGCGCCTGGTCAGAAAGCTGGGGCGCCTGGTCAGAAAGCTGCGGCTCCATGTTTCCTGTGGTCAGCGCTCTCTGCACCTGACATGGAGGCAATGCTGACTGCAGAACTCGCTTCTCCATTGGGGCTTTGAACTTCAGCAAAGAACAAGAGGGACATCTGCGATGGAATGAACGCTTGACTTACAAAGCATCTGCAAGACTGAGGGTCCAAGGCTGGAAGAGCCAGGTCCCCGGCTGATTTGGGAATGTTTGTGTCTGGAGAAGCTGGAACAGAACGGTGGGTGTACTCCCCCCCTCGCCCATCAGCCGCCACCACTCACACACACATCCTGAGAGCCCAACATCTGGGGAAGTAGTTTGGATCCGAGGGGGTTCCCGAGTGTGTTTGGCTGTAATGAGTCGTAATGCCGTGGTACAGTAATAACCATTCCATGCGAGCTCAGGGATCCGTCATTCCAGCCGTACAGTCAGGACCCCTCCCCCGTACCTCGCTCCATGTCCGAGCGTTCCTTGCACTCTGGGATCCTCCGCGTCCAATGCTAATATTTGTAACGAACAGCTTATTGGTAATAAGTGCTGACACATTTATGTCCTGAAGAGAAGAAAAATCCGACTCCATCCGAGCTGCAAAGAGCTGACAATCCCGGCCTGGCACAGCTCGAGACCTGCAGGATCGTCCCTGGACGGCCGTCGCTTTACTACCTCCCGACAGACACATAGTAATACATTCTGCAGAATATGACATGAAATGTCCTGTGTAACAATAGGAAACAGCCCGCAACTTTCTAAAGGCTCCTGGAGTAAAGAGTAAAAAACTGGAGTGAAAAACTGCTTGAAATGTCGCAAAATATTGTAAAAAAAAAAACAACTTTTGTGGTTGTTACACCAGTTCTGGCCAACTCCGCCAATTTTGGTGCAAAGCTCGGCTTGGACAGCGCATGGTCGACAATTTCATCACAATTTACACCACAAAAGTGGTGTAAATACAAGAGCGATGCGTGCCAGCCTGTGATGGGGGTGCACGGCCAAAAGATGCTCCAAATTCATTAAGAAGCACTCGCCTGTTACTGAATCCAGACTGGGGTGCACAGCGCCAGCATTGGGGTAAAGGTCTCCCCATTTCCAGGGTCAGTGACCGCTCACCATCATAGTCCGTCTACCTGGTGGAAAACTCCCAGGACAAGTAGAGATTTGGCTTCAGGTTACGTCTATTCTCCAGGTTCATAGTGATTTCAGGTTTATATTCTGCCAGGACGAGTCCTACCATGAACCCTCAGATGAGAGGAGATTTGGTATTTTTTATTTCAGTCTGGATAGATAAGAAGGTTTCCATTCACTCAGAGCAAGCAGAGACCGTGCAAACCACGAGGAATGAAAACCTGGAGGCCCCGGTTCATCATTGTCATTTTTTTCTGCTATAAAAATGGATGTAACAGTGACTTTTTAGTTTGTGCCATTTTTAGGTCGACTTTACTTGTGTTTTTTTTATTTGCCTTTAACCTCATTAATCATTTTCGACTTTTTGAAATTTTCCAAAAGTGTAAATGTTTTTGCCGTTGAAGACCCGTGTGCGACATTGTAGGTGATTGTGCAACTTTTTGCTCTTAAAAAAAAAAAGGCATCTTTGAATTTGCGCCAAATCTTTCAAGTCGTGTTTCCAATTTTGATGAATTGGATGCAAAAAATTCCAATGAAAAGCAGAAGTCAAAGGAGAAAAGTTATTTAAAAATACAAAAACGCAAATAAATTGGGGCGGTAGAATATTAAACGGTTGTAGAAGAGTCAGAGGACACGCGGGTGTGCGGTGCGTTATCCACATGGACATTCCCTTTTATTCTTTCCATTTCTAGCATTTGGATGTCATTTATGGTCTCGGTATGGATGCGACATGACGCTACCAAACCTGCTTCTGGGGTCACGAATGAACCGCGGCGTCCATTGTGCTTCCTCTCGCTATCCTCGTTATCCAGACCCGGGACGTCCGCCATTAGCCCCCACGTCCTCATGCTCCTGGCTCCACCATAGACCCTGACACAGATATTGATCCCCAGCTATTTTTTTTGGTGAATGAAGTTTCGTTGCCAGAAATGTGCCAGGCAGAAATGTCCCGGACAGAAATGTGCCGGGCAGAAATGTGCCGGGCGGAAATGTGTCGGACGGAAATGTGCCGGGCGGAAATGTGCCGGACGGAAATGTGCCGGGCGGAAATGTGCCGGGCGGAAATGTGCCGGGCGGAAATGTGCCGGGCGGAAATGTGCCGGACAGAAATGTGCCGGGCAGAAATGTGCCGGGCGGAAATGTGTCGGACGGAAATGTGCCGGGCGGAAATGTGCCGGGCGGAAATGTGCCGGGCGGAAATGTGCCGGGCGGAAATGTGCCGGGCGGAAATGTGTCGGACGGAAATGTGCCGGGCGGAAATGTGCCGGGCGGAAATGTGCTGGACGGAAATGTGCCGGGCGGAAATGTGCCGGGCGGAAATGTGCCGGACAGAAATGTGTCGGACAGAAATGTGCCGGGCAGAAATGTGCCGGACAGAAATGTGCCGGACAGAAATGTGCCGGGCAGAAATGTGCCGGACAGAAATGTGCCGGACAGAAATGTGCCGGGCAGAAATGTGCCGGGCGGAAATGTGCCGGGCAGAAATGTGCCGGACAGAAATGTGCCGGACAGAAATGTGCCGGACAGGCCGCTGCCGCCGACCCCTCAGAAGTATACATTCTACTAATATCATTAGAGTTTAGTGCTGGCAGCTGCTCCGGGCCTGGACGCTTCCAGTCCTCAGCTCACACAAGTTTTTAGGATCCCAATGTTATGGGTTTGGGGGGAGGTTTGTCCTTATTACATGCGGACGGCCCATAAAACTGCAGGTGTTAGATACTGGTGTTTAGTCTGCAGCGTGTTAGTGTTTTCTCACAGTGGTTCCAAATAATTAGCGCATTACGACTCCCACACCTCTGCTGACAAGATGGGGGTCTGAGCCCACCCTTACAGTGCGAGGAATCGAACTTCCTGTGTTTTATGAACCTAAGCTGCTCGGGAGGGGGCCGATACAAGTGAATGGCCTTTAACTCCCAGGTTGCCACGGTGACCGGATGCTATTTCCCACTTTAAATTCCAACTATTTCCTGCAAATAAAAAAAAAAGGGATTTGTGCATTTAGTAAAAAGAGTCTCCGGAGGCCGCGATGCAAAGCGAGCCGCAATGTACGAATATGCCAATAAATGAGAGACGTATGATGGCGGAGAAGGCACGCAGGAAATCCTGCAATCATAGAAGGAGGCTGATTATTCCGGATTATTGGATGCTTATGGAAAAGATGGAGGGGAAGATCATAAAAAAAAACGATTACACCATATGCCACGGGTGTTTCATCTCTGTCTGCAATTCTCCATTTTCCTGCAGATCTGACAGATTACCAGGATTTCTCAATTCTCTGTTGCCAGATTAAAGGAATGTTGATGTATAATTTATTCCTATGACGCAGCCTTAGTCATTATAAAAATGACCACAATGGTCTCCATCCAATGTAAGGTGCTGGCGGGGGAAGAGTGGCCGCCATCTTGACCTGCATGCGTTGGTGGTTGGCAGTTGTTAGGCCAGAGCTTCCTGGTGACTTTGTGCCAGGACTTCCCAGGCTGAGATGCGAGACTGTCGCTCCTCCCCAGGACTGATATGACAATTCTGGAGTCCGCCGTTCCCCCTGACCGCAGCCGTTCCCCCTGACCGCAGCCGGATGCACCGTTATTAGGAGCCGTGCACACTCGGATTCTGACACCTGAACATATCCATTGATAGACTGATCTGCTGATTTCTAGTGTAAAACCTCTTCGCTGTTCACACGTTCAGTTTTTTGAGCGTTTCTTTCTGCTTCAGGTTTTGAGAAATGTCTGGTGGGAGAACAGAAAGTGCGTCATTTCTTCCTGGCGGCTCCTGAAGGAATCGGCTCCAAACTAGGGACTGTCCAATCAGGAGGCTGCAAAGAAGGCAGTAATCGGCCCCCCAGAGATCTCCATGAGCACACAGCTCACCCCTATCTGACACAGTGTGGAGGATTTATTCATTCTCAACCATCGCTGATCCCGAGGAGCTTACAGTCTAATCGCCCCTTCATAAGGACAGACAGAGGGGTTGTCCCCTTACAGAAAATCAAATTCCTCTGCCTCCGTTTGTTTAAATAAAAGTAAAATGTGCCTTACTCACCATTCCCGGGTCCACTGATGCACCTTCGCCGCGGCTCACAGTGTCAGATATTGGTTGCAGCACTGACGCCACCTTGACTGCACAGTGGCCAATGCCGGACACAAGTTCAGCGGCTCTGATCGTGTGGTTCCATCTAACCGGGCAAAGCTGCTGAGATCACTGATTGGCTGCAGCGCTGTGCACGTGACGTCAGACCTGCAGCTAATACCTGACACTGGGTGCAGCGGCAGAGTCTCAGTGCTGACCCTGGGGACAGGGAGTAAAGAATGGTTTGTTTGTTTTTAAACAACGGCCCTTTTGAAGGTTGATACATATCATTAAATTAAGACTTCATTCAGACATCGGTGATTCTTCCCTTATGTGAATACAGTGGAGCGATTCCCACCAGTGTTTGATCCTTCTGCCCTTTTTACCATTGGTCATTTTCAGATATAATAAAACCCGATTATTACAAAGCTTTTCCCGCTCATTACAATGTTAACAGCGGACAGCGCTCGGATTGCTCATGGCATCCGTGTGCCGTCCATGATTTTCACGGATCTGTTACTGTCTCGTCTCTGCAATCTTTTTGCCTATAATCTATACATGTTCTGTCCATGAGGAACAAGCAGAAAACATGCATCAAAAGTGGTTGTCTAAATGCGGGCTAAGGGGGGTGTCTGTGCTGGACCCCAGAAATGGAAGAACTTTTTTACTTTGCCCTCTGGTAGTCCACGTCTGCTGCTACAACAATGTCCGATTATTCAGATCTTGCCAATAATCCGTCATCTCTTCTTGAGCCCTCTGTAATGTCCATCATTCCCCAGCGCTTGACGTCCAGTAATCCGGCACCTGACGGTTGGAATCTTCTGCTATTTCTATCCCTTAATCTCCCTTCTATTTGTCCACATGTATCATCGTTAGATCTCCGTGCTCCGTCAGTCGCTGTTTTTCTTCCTTTTTATCGCTGCTTATTGCATTTTGCCTCCTTTATTTGCTGTTTCTTTTCTTCCCCTGCAAGAAATTGATTTTCTTTCCTTCCTTCCCGCTCCCTGGGCCTAAACGCTGAATGTTCGATAATTCATTTGAGAATACTAATCGTATTACAGCCCTCGACGTTTTACAGATATCATATTATGGGCGCAAATTTGGCAAATTATTAGCGCGGTAATGTATAGCTTGTCAGAGGTATTTAAGAGGCTGGGAGCTCAGGGCTTATCTCCGCAGCGCGGGGCTTTAGCTCGGCTTCTGAACGTTATGAAATACGTCTGTTCCTTCTGAGTGTTTTTTCCCAGCGTGTAGAGGATACGGCGAGTGAAAAGCCTTTATTTAGCGCGTCTGATAAGCGGCACGCTTCTCCCCGCTGCGGCTCCTTTTGGGAAAGTGAGAAGCATCAGGATGAGATTTAACTTTTCTTCTTTTTAAACAGAAACTAATTGCGGTTTAATAAGTCAACGTCTCTCCGTGCTCTGATCTCGCCGCTGGGACCTTCTTCCCTGAGAATACACCGGACGCATATAAATGTATATATTTATACCTGGAGATGTTTGGCGTCGATGTCAGCGGACTGTGGCGCTGATAAGCGGGGGTCCGCCTCGTCTGCTCTCCACTTCAAAGTTCTCTACTTCGAGTATTTTGGAAAGAGAGAAGGTCTCGCAGAACGTGATCAAACGGTGCGCGGCACAATGGAGTCCACCAGAGACGGCTCCGGTTCCTGCAGTCGCTCTTCTGCTTTGGCGTTTTCCTTTGATGTCGGCTGACATCTTATACTGTCTGTATAGAACTGCTTACAATGGGATTTAATGGGACACTATATGTTTTTGGCCCCCACCTGCTGCCACCCAAAAAGAAGTTGTCATCATCTGTTCAGTTATTGGAAGTTTAAGTTGTTTTTTAGCTTTATCTGTCACCCAGTAATCCTGAATACACAGACTGTATGGCCGCCATACTGGAGGTCACCCAGTGATCCTGAATACACAGACTGTATGGCCGCCATACTGGAGGTCACCCAGTAATCCTGAATACACAGACTGTATGGCCGCCATACTGGAGGTCACCCAGTAAATCCTGAGTACACAGACTGTATGGCCGCCATACTGGAGGTCACCCAGTAATCCTGAATACACAGACTGTATGGCCGCCATACTGGAGGTCACCCAGTAATCCTGAATACACAGACTATATGGCCGCCATACTGGAGGTCACCCAGTGATCCTGAATACACAGACTGTATGGTCGCCATACTGGAGGTCACCCAGTAATCCTGAATACACAGACTGTATGGCCGCCATACTGGAGGTCACCCAGTAATCCTGAATACACAGACTGTATGGCCGCCATACTGGAGATCACCCAGTAATCCTGAATACACAGACTGTATGGCCGCCATACTGGAGGTCACCCAGTGATCCTGAATACACAGACTGTATGGCCGCCATACTGGAGGTCACCCAGTAAATCCTGAATACACAGACTGTATGGCCGCCATACTGGATGTCACCCAGTAATCCTGAATACACAGACTGTATGGCTGCCATACTGGAGGTCACCCAGTGATCCTGAATACACAGACTGTATGGCCGCCATACTGGATGTCACCCAGTAATCCTGAATACACAGACTGTATGGCTGCCATACTGGAGGTCACCCAGTGATCCTGAATACACAGACTGTATGGCTGCCATACTGGAGGTCACCCAGTGATCCTGAATACACAGACTGTATGGCCGCCATACTGGAGGTCACCCAGTGATCCTGAATACACAGACTGTATGGCTGCCATACTGGATGTCACCCAGTAATCCTGAATACACAGACTGTATGGCCGCCATACTGGAGGTCACCCAGTAAATCCTGAATACACAGACTGTATGGCCGCCATACTGGATGTCACCCAGTAATCCTGAATACACAGACTGTATGGTCGCCATGCTGGATGTCACCCAGTAATCCTGAATACACAGACTGTATGGCCGCCATACTGGAGGTCACCCAGTTATCCTGAATACACAGACTGTATGGCCGCCATACTGGAGGTCACCCAGTAATCCTGAATACACAGACTGTATGGCCGCCATACTGGAGGTCACCCAGTAATCCTGAATACACAGACTGTATGGCCGCCATACTAGAGGTCGCCCAGTAAATCCTGAATACACAGACTGTATGGCCGCCATACTGGAGGTCACCCAGTCAATCCTGAATACACAGACTGTATGGCCGCCATACTGGATGTCACCCAGTAAATCCTGAATACACAGACTGTATGGCCGCCATACTAGAGGTCACCCAGTGATCCTGAATACACAGACTGTATGGCCGCCATACTGGAGGTCACCCAGTAATCCTGAATACACAGACTGTATGGCTGCCATACTGGAGGTCACCCAGTAAATCCTGAATACACAGACTGTATGGCCGCCATACTGGAGGTCACCCAGTAATCCTGAATACACAGACTGTATGGCCGCCATACTGGAGGTCACCCAGTAATCCTGAATACACAGACTGTATGGCCGCCATACTGGAGGTCACCCAGTTATCCTGAATACACAGACTGTATGGCCGCCATACTGGAGGTCACCCAGTAATCCTGAATACACAGACTGTATGGCCGCCATACTGGAGGTCACCCAGTAATCCTGAATACACAGACTGTATGGCCGCCATACTGGAGGTCACCCAGTAATCCTGAATACACAGACTGTATGGCCGCCATACTAGAGGTCGCCCAGTAAATCCTGAATACACAGACTGTATGGCCGCCATACTGGAGGTCACCCAGTCAATCCTGAATACACAGACTGTATGGCCGCCATACTTGATGTCACCCAGTAAATCCTGAATACACAGACTGTATGGCCGCCATACTAGAGGTCACCCAGTGATCCTGAATACACAGACTGTATGGCCGCCATACTGGAGGTCACCCAGTAATCCTGAATACACAGACTGTATGGCCGCCATACTGGAGGTCACCCAGTGATCCTGAATACACAGACTGTATGGCCGCCATACTGGAGGTCACCCAGTAATCCTGAATACACAGACTGTATGGCCGCCATACTGGAGGTCACCCAGTGATCCTGAATACACAGACTGTATGGCTGCCATACTGGAGGTCACCCAGTAAATCCTGAATACACAGACTGTATGGCCGCCATACTGGAGGTCACCCAGTAATCCTGAATACACAGACTGTATGGCCGCCATACTAGAGGTCATCCAGTGATCCTGAATACACAGACTATATGGCCGCCATACTTGATGTCACCCAGTAAATCCTGAATACACAGACTGTATGGCCGCCATACTAGAGGTCACCCAGTGATCCTGAATACACAGACTGTATGGCCGCCATACTGGAGGTCACCCAGTAATCCTGAATACACAGACTGTATGGCCGCCATACTAGAGGTCACCCAGTAATCCTGAATACACAGACTGTATGGCCGCCATACTAGAGGTCACCCAGTGATCCTGAATACACAGACTGTATGGCCGCCATACTGGAGGTCACCCAGTAAATCCTGAATACACAGACTGTATGGCCGCCATACTGGAGGTCACCCAGTGATCCTGAATACACAGACTGTATGGCCGCCATACTGGATGTCACCCAGTGATCCTGAATACACAGACTGTATGGCCGCCATACTGGAGGTCACCCAGTGATCCTGAATACACAGACTGTATGGCCGCCATACTGGAGGTCACCCAGTAATCCTGAATACACAGACTGTATGGCCGCCATACTGGAGGTCACCCAGTGATCCTGAATACACAGACTGTATGGCCGCCATACTGGAGGTCACCCAGTGATCCTGAATACACAGACTGTATGGCCGCCATACTGGAGGTCACCCAGTGATCCTGAATACACAGACTGTATGGCCGCCATACTGGAGGTCACCCAGTGATCCTGAATACACAGACTGTATGGCCGCCATACTGGAGGTCACCCAGTGATCCTGAATACACAGACTGTATGGCCGCCATACTGGAGGTCACCCAGTGATCCTGAATACACAGACTGTATGGCCGCCATACTAGAGGTCACCCAGTGATCCTGAATACACAGACTGTATGGCCGCCATACTGGAGGTCACCCAGTAAATCCTGAATACACAGTCTGTATGGCCGCCATACTGGAGGTCACCCAGTGATCCTGAATACACAGACTGTATGGCCGCCATACTGGAGGTCACCCAGTGATCCTGAATACACAGACTGTATGGCCGCCATACTGGAGGTCACCCAATGATCCTGAATACACAGACTGTATGGCCGCCATACTGGAGGTCACCCAGTGATCCTGAATACACAGACTGTATGGCCGCCATACTGGAGGTCACCCAGTAATCCTGAATACACAGACTGTATGGCCGCCATACTAGAGGTCACCCAGTGATCCTCAATACACAGACTGTATGGCCGCCATACTGGAGGTCACCCAGTGATCCTGAATACACAGACTGTATGGCCGCCATACTGGAGGTCACCCAGTAATCCTGAATACACAGACTGTATGGCCGCCATACTGGAGGTCACCCAGTGATCCTGAATAAACAGACTGTATGGCCGCCATACTGGAGGTCACCCAGTGATCCTGAATACACAGACTGTATGGCTGCCATACTGGAGGTCACCCAGTGATCCTGAATACACAGACTGTATGGCCGCCATACTGGAGGTCACCAAGCTTTCCTACAGTCCTGAGCAGAGTTGTCCTGGGCATTGAGGCCTGGGGACGCGTCACTTCCGGTCCTTGAGGAACATGTGGTGTGCTCTGTGCAGTTTGGTCCCTCTTGGGTCGTGCCTTCTTCTTTGCTCATGGTTTTACTATTTCTGACCTGGTCCGTAAAGCCGTCAGTGTTTTCTGTCTCGCCGTCGTAGTTATTATGAGCGATTAGGAATTATACGATCGTTTTTAGTGGCAAACCTGCTTTTTTTATATTTTTTTCCCAAGTCATATCATGAACAATTTGCTTCCTAATCTGCCATAAAATCCTCCTAGTAAAAATCGTTAAAGGCGATTGCAGCGATCTACGTGACCAGACGTCTTCTGCTGAATGCAGGGTTAACAGGAGGGGGTCACCCGGTGACCTATCATTTTGTGGTTATTTTTACGTCCCCCCCATTCTGTCTGCGCCTCCTCTTCCCGACACAAGATGAATAAGTGGGAGTTTTACTCAGGCAGAACTTGCTTTACCCCTCGGTAGGAAACGTGCCCCCTCCCCCGCAGCCGCGTTCTCCCCCGACGTCCACCTTCCTCATTCTCCCAATCCTCACCGAGGGGAATTTTCCACCACCGCGGTGATAAATCCGGCTACAGATAATTGGCAAGAAAACAACACTTGTGCAGTATATAATGTTTTATGGCTGTTTCATGTACTTTATTATAATACTAATGAGATGTTGTATATCAGAGGGTAACGGAACGGCGGATTAGCTTGTTAGCGGGAGATGAGGTGCCATTGCTGTTAAGTCCCTGGCGTTTTTTTAACACCCCACAACATATTGTAGTAGGATCCCCCCTCCTCGCGCCCATGCTCCGCGCCTCCCATCACCAGCCCTTATTCCCATTTGCACTCAGTAATTAGTATGTAAATGAGGCCCTGAGACCACACAAGTTCTAGTATATTAGAGTGTTTTATTATGCACTTGTGAGTCAAGGATAAAATCTGCCCATGAAAGCGTCTCCTCTGTCTCCTCACCGCCCTCGCGCCACTCCACAGCCGTCCTGCTGTAGGGTCTGCACTGAAGAGCGCGCACTTTATCCCGAGAGCCCCCCACTCATATTAATGGGGTCATTACTTATAGATCGCAGACCGGCGGCAATGTATCCGAACCTTGTCACCCCACTCATCAGCCTGCAGTCCTATGTAACACCACAGATAACACAGGGCTAACTCTCTGAGTGCAGATAATGTAGTAGATGTCATCTGCAGTCCTATGTAACACCACAGATAACACAGTGATAACTCTAAGTACAGATAATGGAGTAGATGTCACCTGCAGTCCTATGTAACACCACAGATAACACAGTGATAACTCTCTGAGTACAGATAATGTAGTAGATGTCACCTGTAGTCCTATGTAACACCACAGATAACACAGTGATAACTCTCTGAGTACAGATAATGTAGTAGACGTCACCTGCAGTCCTATGTAACACCACAGATAACACAGTGATAGCTCTCTGAGTACAGATAATGTAGTAGATGTCACCTGCAGTCCTATGTAACACCACAGATAACACAGTGATAACTCTCTGAGTACAGATAATGTAGTAGATGTCACCTGCAGTCCTATGTAACACCACAGATAACACAGTGACAGTTTTCTCAGAACAGCAGTGGTCTGTGATCCTAGTATAAATAAATTAAAACAATTTTACTTTTATGTAAAATAAATGTACTTCTTGTATAAAAACTTCCAACAACTTTCTATTACTGTATCTCATTTTCTCACCAACTTTACGTTCTCTGATGTCTGTTGGTAAAATAGAAAATTCTTCATCACATCAAGAGGCAGAAAACTAACATCTCACAGTTCAGGATTAGATACAATTGTATCCAGTCTGCACAATGCTCTGTGAGGTGAACACTGTGGACTCTAAGTTGATACATTATAATTTATATATATATATATATATTTATTTATTTATTTATATTTATTGGCCAGCACGGTGGCTCAGTGGTTAGCACTGTAGCTTTGCAGCACTGGGGTCTCGGATCCAAATCCCACCAAGAACAGATCCTGCAAAAGTTTCTATGTTCTCCCCATGTTTGCATTGTTTTATTGTGAACAGTTAAGTTGAAGATTACATGATCTCTAAAAGGCTTAAAGTTACAGATGACACATTTCCTTTGTATTTTAGGCAAAAATATATATATATTGTCATTTTTTACATTTTAAAAATTAGAAAAAGGAAAATAGGCCAATGTAAAAGTTTGGGCACCCTTGCCGATTTGTGATAACTTTGACCAAGGCTCAGACCTTAATTAGCCTGTTAGGGTTCTGGCTTGCTGATTGTCATCGTTAGATAAGGCCGGTGATGCAGATTTCCAGCTTTTATAAAACCCAGCCTCCTCTAACCTTGTGCCAAAACCAGCAGCCATGGGGTCTTCTAAGCAGCTGCCGAGCTCTGACAATGGTGGAGGCCACAAAGAAGGAGAAGCTATAAGAAGATAGAAAAGAGTTTTCAAGTTGCCCTTTCCTCAATTCAAAATGTAATTAAGAAATGGCAGTTACCAGGAACAGTGAAGATCAAGATAAGGTCTGGAAGACCAAGCTAAATTTCACTGAGATCTGCTCATAGGATTGCTAGAGAGGCAAATCAGTACCCCCACAGTCTGGAATTGTGGTTCATTGTTCTACTGTTCAGAGACACCTGCACAAATCTGGCCTTCATGGAAGAGTCATCAGAAGAAAACCTCTCCTGCATCCTCACCATAAAATTCAGCGTCAGAAGTGCAAAAGAACATCTAAACAAGCCTGATGCATCCTGGAAACAAGTCCTGTGGACCGATGAGGGTAAAATAGAAGTCTTTGGCCACAATGATCACAGGTATGTGTGGAGAAACAAAGGGACACAGAATTTCAGAAGAACATCTCGCCAACCATTAAGCATGGGGGAGGATCAGTCATGCTTTGGGGTTGTGTTGCAGCCAATGGCACGGGGAACATTTCACGGGTAGAGGGAAGAATGGATTCAATGAAATTTCAACAAATTCTTGATGCAAACATAACACCATCTGTAAAAAAGCTGAAGGTGAAAAGAGGAGGATTCTAGAAATAATGATCCTAAACACACGTCACAATCCACACAATCTCAAAATGTGCAAGCTGGTGGTTTTACAATGGCCCTCACAGTCCCCTGATCTGAACATCAGTGAAAATCTGTGGCTAGACCTCAAAGTAGCAAAGCGTACAAGACGCCCCAGGAATCTCACAGAACTGGCGAAATTCTCCTAGGAAGAATGGAGGAAAATCCCTCAAACAAGAACTGAAAGACTCTCGTCTGGCTACAAAAAGCGTTTACAAGCTGTGATACTTTCAGAAGGGGGCGCTACTGAGTACTAACCATGCAGGCCCAAACTTTTGCATCGGACTATTTTCCTTTTTGTAATTTTTAAAATATAAAAGATGAAAATATTTTTTTTTGCTTAAAATACAAAGGAAATGTGTCAACTTTAACTTTAGGCCTTTTAGATAATTTCATCCTCAACTTGCTTAACTGTTCACAATAACAGTAATTTTGACCAGGGGTGCACAGACTTTTACATTCCAATGTAAGAGCAGACTGGTGGCTTTAAAAGGCAGCAGATACTTGAAATCATTGTTTTCTGTCAACCATGGTAACCTCCAAGGAAACGTGCAGTCATCATTGCTTTGCCTCACAAGGGCTTTACAGGCATTTATTGGATCATTCAGAACTTCAAAGACAGAGTTTGCATTGTTGAGGAGACATCAGGGGAGCCCAAGAAAGTCAAGCAGGTGTCAGAACCATCCCCTTAGTCAAGGATTCAGTTATGAGTCAGTTAAGCCCCAGTGCAGAGCTTGCTCAGAAGTGGCAGCAGGCAGGTGTCAGCTCATCTGCACACAGTGAGGCAACGGCTTTTGAAGGCTGCCAGCTGTCATGAAAAGCAGTAAAGAAGCTACTTATCTCCAAGAAACACATCAGGGACAGACTGACATTCTGCAGAAGTGCAGGGATCGGACTGCAGAGGATGAGGGAAACTTAATTCTCTGATGAAGCCCTTTCAGACTGTTTGTGACATTGGTCAGAATCATTGTCTAGAGAAGAAAAGGTGGCACTACCGTGAGCCTTGTGTCTGCCAGCAGTAAAGTCTCTGGAGACCACTCATGTGTGGGGGCTTCTCATACATGGAGGGGCTCACTCACAATGTATGAGGGCTTCTCATCCTTGGGGGGGCTCACTCTCAATGTGAGGGGCTTCTCATCCATGGAGGGGGGTTCACTCACATGTGCAGGGGCTTCTCAGCCATGGAGGGGATCACTCACAATGTGTGGGGGCGTCTCATCCATGGAGGGGGATAACTCACAATGTGCGGGGGCTTCTCAGTCATGGAGGGGATCACTCACAATGCGTGGGGGCTTCTCAGCTATGGAGGGGATCCATCCCTCACAATGTGTGGGGGCTTCTCATCCATGGAGGGGATCCCTCACAATGTGTGGGAGCTTCTCATCAATAGAGGGGGATCACTCACAATGTGTGGGGGCTTCTCATCAATGGAGGGGGTCACTCACAATGTGTGGGGGCTTCTCATCAATGGAGGAGGTCACTCACAATGTGTGGGGGCTTCTCATCCATGGAGGGGATCACTCACAATGTGTGGGGGCTTCTCATCAATGGAGGGGGTCACTCACAATGTGTGGGGGCTTCTCATCCATGGAGGGGATCACTCACAATGTGCAGGGGCTTCTTCTCAGCCATGGAGGGGGTCACTCACAATGTGTGGGGGCTTCTCATCCATGGAGGGGGATCACTCACAATGTGTGGGGGCTTCTTATCCATGGAGGGGTCACTCAATATTATATCTAAGAACACTGCCTAAACATAGAACAGGATCTAAGCCTCCTCCAAGAACAACTTCTCCCATCATCCAGGACAATGTGGTGACGATGCTTCTTCCCCCATGATGGAGACTATGTTACAAGGCAAAATTAATAACTAAGTGGCTCGGTCATTAAAACGTTGACATTTTGTGTCCAGGGCCGGAGACTTCCCAGATCTTAGTCTCATTGAGAACCTTCCCTCAATCCTCAAAAAGTGACAAATAAAACCCAGAAATTGTGATAACTCTGAGCTCTGATGATACAAGAATGGGCGACCATCAGTCAGGATCTGCCCAGGAGCCGATGGCCAAGAATAAGGGGCAGAAGTTTAGAGAATAAGGCTGTGTTCACACGATGCGTATTTCATGCGTTTCCGCGGCGTTTTTGCAGTTGCGTAAACGCCGCGGAAACGCATGAAAAACGCATGGTAGAAGGGCAGCAATGTTCCCCAATGGAAATCCGCATGTGCTGTGCCCATGATGCGGATTTTTCCGCAGCGTTAACGCTGCGGTCAAAAATCCGCAGCATGTCAATTAATTTTGCGGAAACGCGGCGATTTCGCCGCCATTGACTTGCATTAGAACGCGCCAATTCCGCAAGACAGCATTTGTACTTGCGTAATTGGTGCGTTCTAATGTGCGGATGGTACCCGGGTGTAGAGGAGAGGAGAGTCTCCTCCACACCCAGGTACCATTAAAAAAGCTGTAAAAAGAAGAATAAAATAAAAAATAAATGTATTCTTACCTTCTGTCGGCCCGCGCAGCGCTCCCGCTTGGTTCCCGGCACTTGCAGTGAGTTGTAGGACCTGCGGTGACGTCAGAGTCATGTGACGGGTCACGTGACGCTGACGTCGGCAGGTCTTTCAATTCAAAGTTGCCGGCAGCCGGGAGAACGGAGTGAGCAGGACAGCGCGGGCCATCGGAGGTAAGTATATACACTCTCTCGGTTCACACTGTATAAATCCATGCTGTTTGCTGTTTGCTGTTTGCATGGATTTATATAGTGTGACCTAGTTATCAAGCACTTTCCAGGTGATGCTAAAATCGCCTGGAAAGCGCTTGTCAATCTGCATGCGGAAACGCATGTGAATCTGCATGTGGATCCGCATGTATTCTGCAGGAAAAACGCATGCACAATCTGCATGCGTTTTTTCTGCCAGGGAGATGCAGAAATGATGCAGAAATTTTCTGCTTCATTTCTGCATCGTGTGCACATACCCTAAGGGGCAGCACTGGGAATATTGAGGCGTCACAGAAACTTCATGGATTTGTCAATAACATGTAACAATGTGCGGAATGTTTATACACACCTGGTCAAAATTGTTGGTACCCCTCCTTTAATGAAAGAAAAAACCACAATGGTCACAGAAATAACTTGAATCTGACAAAAGTAATAATAAATTAAAAATCTATAAAAATGAAGAAATGGAAGTCAGACATTGCTTTTCTGCTTCACAGAATTTTTAAAAATATTAACCTCATGAAATCGGCCTGGACAGAAATGATGGTTCTTCTTCTTAACTTAATATTCTGTTGAACCTTTTGAGGCGATCACTGCAATCAAATGATTCCTGTACCTGTCAATGAGACTTCTGCGCCTCTCGACAGGTATTTTGGCCACTCCTCATGAGCAAACTGCTCCAGTTGTCTCGTGGTTGAAGGTTGCCATTCAAGCTGCTTGGAGATGGTCTTATAACCTTTACCTTTAACATGCTTGTCTATAATTTTCTTTCTAATCTCCTGAGACAACTCTTTCCTTTGCTTCCTCTGGTCCATGTTGAGTGTGGTACACAAAATGTCACCAAACAGCACAGTGAGTATCTGTAGTCCTATATACACAGGCACAGTGAGTATCTGTAGCCCTATATACAGGCACAGTGAGTATCTGTAGCCCTATATACAGGCACAGTGAGTATCTGTAGCCCTATATACAGCACAGTGAGTATCTGTAGCTCTATATACAGCACAGTGAGTATCTCTAGCTCTATATACAGGCACAGTGAGTATCTGTAGCTCTATATACAGGCACAGTGAGTATCTGTAGCTCTATATACAGCACAGTGAGTATCTGTAGCCCTATATACAGCACAGTGAGTATCTGTAGCTCTATATACAGCACAGTGAGTATCTGTAGCCCTATATACAGGCACAGTGAGTATCTGTAGTCCTATATACAGCACAGTGAGTATCTGTAGCCCTATATACAGGCACAGTGAGTATCTGTAGCTCTATATACAGCACAGTGAGTATCTGTAGCTCTATATACAGCACAGTGAGTATCTGTAGCCCTATATACAGGCACAGTGAGTATCTGTAGTCCTATATACAGCACAGTGAGTATCTGTAGCCCTATATACAGGCACAGTGAGTATCTGTAGCTCTATATACAGGCACAGTGAGTATCTGTAGTCCTATATACAGCACAGTGAGTATCTGTAGCTCTATATACAGGCACAGTGAGTATCTGTAGTCCTATATACAGCACAGTGAGTATCTGTAGCTCTATATACAGGCACAGTGAGTATCTGTAGTCCTATATACAGCACAGTGAGTATCTGTAGCCCTATATACAGGCACAGTGAGTATCTGTAGCGCTATATACAGCACAGTGAGTATCTGTAGCCCTATATACAGGCACAGTGAGTATCTGTAGCTCTATATACAGCACAGTGAGTATCTGTAGCCCTATATACAGCACAGTGAGTATCTGTAGCCCTATATACAGCACAGTGAGTATCTGTAGCTCTATATACAGCACAGTGAGTATCTGTAGCCCTATATACAGCACAGTGAGTATCTGTAGTCCTATATACAGCACAGTGAGTATCTGTAGCTCTATATACAGGCAGAGTGAGTATCTGTAGCTCTATATACAGCACAGTGAGTATCTGTAGCCCTATATACAGGCACAGTGAGTATATGTTGCTCTATATACAAGCACAGTGAGTATCTGTAGCTCTATATACAGGCACAGTGAGTATCTGTAGCTCTATATACAGCACAGTGAGTATCTGTAGTCCTATATACAGCACAGTGAGTATCTGTAGCTCTATATACAGCACAGTGAGTATCTGTAGCTCTATATACAGCACAGTGAGTATCTGTAGCTCTATATACAGCACAGTGAGTATCTGTAGCCCTATATACAGGCACAGTGAGTATCTGTAGGTCTATATACAGCACAGTGAGTATCTGTAGTCCTATATACAGCACAGTGAGTATCTGTAGTCCTATATACAGGCACAGTGAGTATCTGTAGTCCTATATACAGGCACAGTGAGTATCTGTAGCCCTATATACAGCACAGTGAGTATCTGTAGCCCTATATACAGCACAGTGAGTATCTGTAGTCCTATATACAGGCACAGTGAGTATCTGTAGCCCTATATACAGCACAGTGAGTATCTGTAGTCCTATATACAGCACAGTGAGTATCTGTAGCCCTATATACAGCACAGTGAGTATCTGTAGCCCTATATACAGGCACAGTGAGTATCTGTAGCCCTATATACAGCACAGTGAGTATCTGTAGTCCTATATACAGGCACAGTGAGTATCTGTAGCCCTATATACAGCACAGTGAGTATCTGTAGTCCTATATACAGCACAGTGAGTATCTGTAGCCCTATATACAGCACAGTGAGTATCTGTAGCCCTATATACAGCACAGTGAGTATCTGTAGCCCTATATACAGGCACAGTGAGTATCTGTAGCCCTATATACAGGCACAGTGAGTATCTGTAGCCCTATATACAGCACAGTGAGTATCTGTAGCCCTATATACAGGCACAGTGAGTATCTGTAGCCCTATATACAGGCACAGTGAGTATCTGTAGCCCTATATACAGCACAGTGAGTATCTGTAGTCCTATATACAGGCACAGTGAGTATCTGTAGCCCTATATACAGCACAGTGAGTATCTGTAGTCCTATATACAGCACAGTGAGTATCTGTAGCCCTATATACAGCACAGTGAGTATCTGTAGTCCTATATACAGCACAGTGAGTATCTGTAGCCCTATATACAGCACAGTGAGTATCTGTAGCCCTATATACAGGCACAGTGAGTATCTGTAGCCCTATATACAGCACAGTGAGTATCTGTAGCTCTATATACAGCACAGTGAGTATCTGTAGTCCTATATACAGGCACAGTGAGTATCTGTAGCTCTATATACAGCACAGTGAGTATCTGTAGCTCTATATACAGGCACAGTGAGTATCTGTAGCCCTATATACAGCACAGTGAGTATCTGTAGCCCTATATACAGCACAGTGAGTATCTGTAGCCCTATATACAGCACAGTGAGTATCTGTAGCTCTATATACAGCACAGTGAGTATCTGTAGCCCTATATACAGCACAGTGAGTATCTGTAGCCCTATATACAGGCACAGTGAGTATCTGTAGCCCTATATACAGCACAGTGAGTATCTGTAGCCCTATATACAGCACAGTGAGTATCTGTAGCCCTATATACAGCACAGTGAGTATCTGTAGCTCTATATACAGCACAGTGAGTATCTGTAGCCCTATATACAGCACAGTGAGTATCTGTAGCCCTATATACAGGCACAGTGAGTATCTGTAGCTCTATATACAGGCACAGTGAGTATCTGTAGCTCTATATACAGCACAGTGAGTATCTGTAGCTCTATATACAGGCACAGTGAGTATCTGTAGTCCTATATACAGGCACAGTGAGTATCTGTAGCCCTATATACAGGCACAGTGAGTATCTGTAGCCCTATATACAGCACAGTGAGTATCTGTAGCTCTATATACAGCACAGTGAGTATCTGTAGCTCTATATACAGGCACAGTGAGTATCTGTAGTCCTATATACAGGCACAGTGAGTATCTGTAGCTCTATATACAGCACAGTGAGTATCTGTAGCCCTATATACAGCACAGTGAGTATCTGTAGCTCTATATACAGCACAGTGAGTATCTGTAGCTCTATATACAGCACAGTGAGTATCTGTAGTCCTATATACAGGCACAGTGAGTATCTGTAGCCCTATATACAGCACAGTGAGTATCTGTAGCCCTATATACAGACACAGTGAGTATCTGTAGCCCTATATACAGCACAGTGAGTATCTGTAGCTCTATATACAGGCACAGTGAGTATCTGTAGCCCTATATACAGCACAGTGAGTATCTGTAGTCCTATATACAGCACAGTGAGTATCTGTAGCCCTATATACAGCACAGTGAGTATCTGTAGCCCTATATACAGGCACAGTGAGTATCTGTAGCCCTATATACAGCACAGTGAGTATCTGTAGTCCTATATACAGGCACAGTGAGTATCTGTAGCCCTATATACAGCACAGTGAGTATCTGTAGCTCTATATACAGCACAGTGAGTATCTGTAGCTCTATATACAGGCACAGTGAGTATCTGTAGCCCTATATACAGCACAGTGAGTATCTGTAGCTCTATATACAGGCACAGTGAGTATCTGTAGTCCTATATACAGGCACAGTGAGTATCTGTAGTCCTATATACAGGCACAGTGAGTATCTGTAGCTCTATATACAGGCACAGTGAGTATCTGTAGTCCTATATACAGGCACAGTGAGTATCTGTAGCCCTATATACAGCACAGTGAGTATCTGTAGCTCTATATACAGGCACAGTGAGTATCTGTAGTCCTATATACAGGCACAGTGAGTATCTGTAGCCCTATATACAGCACAGTGAGTATCTGTAGTCCTATATACAGGCACAGTGAGTATCTGTAGCTCTATATACAGGCACAGTGAGTATCTGTAGCTCTATATACAGCACAGTGAGTATCTGTAGCCCTATATACAGCACAGTGAGTATCTGTAGCTCTATATACAGCACAGTGAGTATCTGTAGCTCTATATACAGCACAGTGAGTATCTGTAGCCCTATATACAGCACAGTGAGTATCTGTAGCTCTATATACAGGCACAGTGAGTATCTGTAGCTCTATATACAGCACAGTGAGTATCTGTAGCCCTATATACAGCACAGTGAGTATCTGTAGCTCTATATACAGGCACAGTGAGTATCTGTAGCTCGATATACAGGCACAGTGAGTATCTGTAGTCCTATATACAGCACAGTGAGTATCTGTAGTCCTATATACAGGCACAGTGAGTATCTGTAGTCCTATATACAGGCACAGTGAGTATCTGTAGTCCTATATACAGCACAGTGAGTATCTGTAGTCCTATATACAGGCACAGTGAGTATCTGTAGCTCTATATACAGGCACAGTGAGTATCTGTAGCCCTATATACAGGCACAGTGAGTATCTGTAGCTCTATATACAGCACAGTGAGTATCTGTAGTCCTATATACAGGCACAGTGAGTATCTGTAGTCCTATATACAGCACAGTGAGTATCTGTAGTCCTATATACAGGCACAGTGAGTATCTGTAGCTCTATATACAGCACAGTGAGTATCTGTAGTCCTATATACAGGCACAGTGAGTATCTGTAGCTCTATATACAGGCACAGTGAGTATCTGTAGCTCTATATACAGCACAGTGAGTATCTGTAGCCCTATATACAGCACAGTGAGTATCTGTAGCTCTATATACAGCACAGTGAGTATCTGTAGCTCTATATACAGGCACAGTGAGTATCTGTAGGTCTATATACAGAACAGTGAGTATCTGTAGCCCTATATACAGGCACAGTGAGTATCTGTAGCTCTATATACAGCACAGTGAGTATCTGTAGCTCTATATACAGCACAGTGAGTATCTGTAGCCCTATATACAGCACAGTGAGTATCTGTAGTCCTATATACAGGCACAGTGAGTATCTGTAGCTCTATATACAGCACAGTGAGTATCTGTAGCCCTATATACAGGCACAGTGAGTATCTGTAGCTCTATATACAGGCACAGTGAGTATCTGTAGTCCTATATACAGCACAGTGAGTATCTGTAGCCCTATATACAGGCACAGTGAGTATCTGTAGCCCTATATACAGCACAGTGAGTATCTGTAGTCCTATATACAGCACAGTGAGTATCTGTAGCTCTATATACAGCACAGTGAGTATCTGTAGCCCTATATACAGCACAGTGAGTATCTGTAGTCCTATATACAGCACAGTGAGTATCTGTAGCTCTATATACAGCACAGTGAGTATCTGTAGTCCTATATACAGCACAGTGAGTATCTGTAGCTCTATATACAGGCACAGTGAGTATCTGTAGCTCTATATACAGGCACAGTGAGTATCTGTAGCCCTATATACAGCACAGTGAGTATCTGTAGCCCTATATACAGCACAGTGAGTATCTGTAGCTCTATATACAGCACAGTGAGTATCTGTAGCCCTATATACAGCACAGTGAGTATCTGTAGCTCTATATACAGGCACAGTGAGTATCTGTAGTCCTATATACAGGCACAGTGAGTATCTGTAGCTCTATATACAGGCACAGTGAGTATCTGTAGCCCTATATACAGCACAGTGAGTATCTGTAGCCCTATATACAGCACAGTGAGTATCTGTAGCTCTATATACAGGCACAGTGAGTATCTGTAGCTCTATATACAGCACAGTGAGTATCTGTAGCTCTATATACAGCACAGTGAGTATCTGTAGCTCTATATACAGGCACAGTGAGTATCTGTAGCTCTATATACAGCACAGTGAGTATCTGTAGCCCTATATACAGCACAGTGAGTATCTGTAGCTCTATATACAGCACAGTGAGTATCTGTAGCCCTATATACAGCACAGTGAGTATCTGTAGCTCTATATACAGCACAGTGAGTATCTGTAGCTCTATATACAGCACAGTGAGTATCTGTAGCCCTATATACAGCACAGTGAGTATCTGTAGCTCTATATACAGCACAGTGAGTATCTGTAGCCCTATATACAGCACAGTGAGTATCTGTAGCTCTATATACAGGCACAGTGAGTATCTGTAGCTCTATATACAGGCACAGTGAGTATCTGTAGCCCTATATACAGCACAGTGAGTATCTGTAGCTCTATATACAGCACAGTGAGTATCTGTAGCCCTATATACAGCACAGTGAGTATCTGTAGCTCTATATACAGCACAGTGAGTATCTGTAGCCCTATATACAGCACAGTGAGTATCTGTAGCTCTATATACAGCACAGTGAGTATCTGTAGCCCTATATACAGCACAGTGAGTATCTGTAGCCCTATATACAGCACAGTGAGTATCTGTAGCTCTATATACAGGAACAGTGAGTATCTGTAGTCCTATATACAGCACAGTGAGTATCTGTAGCTCTATATACAGGCACAGTGAGTATCTGTAGCTCTATATACAGGCACAGTGAGTATCTGTAGCTCTATATACAGCACAGTGAGTATCTGTAGCCCTATATACAGCACAGTGAGTATCTGTAGCCCTATATACAGCACAGTGAGTATCTGTAGCCCTATATACAGCACAGTGAGTATCTGTAGCTCTATATACAGGAACAGTGAGTATCTGTAGTCCTATATACAGCACAGTGAGTATCTGTAGCTCTATATACAGGCACAGTGAGTATCTGTAGCCTATATACTGCACAGTGAGTATCTGTAGCTCTATATACAGGCACAGTGAGTATCTGTAGCCCTATATACAGGCACAGTGAGTATCTGTAGCTCTATATACAGCACAGTGAGTATCTGTAGCTCTATATACAGGCACAGTGAGTATCTGTAGCTCTATATACAGGCACAGTGAGTATCTGTAGCCCTATATACAGCACAGTGAGTATCTGTAGCTCTATATACTGCACAGTGAGTATCTGTAGCCCTATATACAGGCACAGTGAGTATCTGTAGCCCTATATACAGCACAGTGAGTATCTGTAGCTCTATATACAGCACAGTGAGTATCTGTAGCTCTATATACAGCACAGTGAGTATCTGTAGCCCTATATACAGCACAGTGAGTATCTGTAGCTCTATATACAGGCACAGTGAGTATCTGTAGCTCTATATACAGGCACAGTGAGTATCTGTAGCCCTATATACAGCACAGTGAGTATCTGTAGCTCTATATACAGGCACAGTGAGTATCTGTAGCTCCTATATACAGCACAGTGAGTATCTGTAGCTCTATATACAGCACAGTGAGTATCTGTAGCTCTATATACAGGCACAGTGAGTATCTGTAGCTCTATATACAGGCACAGTGAGTATCTGTAGCCCTATATACAGGCACAGTGAGTAT